>NC_133366.1:31852469-31875661 GCF_049309525.1 Garra rufa | reverse complement strand
AAGGTACATTTGAAGTTTTAATTTAAAGTTTGTTTGAATTTTGAGGTTTTTTATAACATTTTTATAACAGTAGAAGAATAATAAGGCAAAACAAATGTTTTGGTTAATTAAAAAGGTTTAAAAATGAATACTTTTCATGTCAGGCATAGGGGGGCCTTGCAAAATTGACCAGAGAAGGAGGGGGGCCGCGGAGTAAAAAAGGTGGGAACCCCTGCCTTACAGGACATGGAGGTGCCAGCATGAACACTTCCACTGGAAACATCTTCAAATACGCCGTCACTTTTGCTTATAAAAGTAAGAGTCAACAAAACGTTGTGCTTTTATAAAACAAAGAGAAAAAAAAAAGGATGCACTTTCTGCAATTTTGGTCGTGAGCAGGAGCACTTCTAAAAAACTTACCAAATATATGCCTCATAGACTTGATAAATATCTATCTATAGAATCTATAGAAAGCTTTGAATTACTACTTTAGAACAAAATAATCTCAGAAAACACTTGTTTATTAATAAATAATTTAATTACCTCTTTACTATTTCCCCCTGACACATTCATGGTAATTAGTTTTGCTGTTGCTTTGCGGCAAACTTTAACCTATTGCGTGCACTTGAACATAGATCTCTTCCAGCTGCGCTGAATGCGCTCGCTGCTACTGCTGTTGGCGGGGACACTAAACATTGTCCGAGCCGCTCTTGACAGTTGCAGTAGCATGGTCTTGTGTTGTTTCCACTAGTGCAGCAAATGTTTTTCATCACCATAATTGATGGATGTCTAAAATATAAAAATAAGGAGAAGCCTAAAACAGACCCGATGCCCAGCCCACTTCTGAGCTATGTGAAAATTGGCTCGAGGCCCTGCCCTAGGGGTGTAAAATAAGTCAGAGCCCATTGGGTCCTGTGCTTTAAGGTTTATAGGGATTTTAAGATGTAACTAGCGATTTAAATAACTCATTGAGTACTAAATTACTTTTCAGACAGAGTAATTAATTACTCTTTGAAATTAATTTACCCAACACTGCATGCAACAAAACTAATACTACTGCTGTACAATCAAAACAATTTTAATTTTAGAAGTTCAAAGCACAATAAAGTGTACCACTATTTAAATTTGGCATTAAATAAAAATTGGGTTTGTCTTTGCCCATTCGAGAAAGAATGTGTTTTTTTAAAAACTCTTTTGAAAGCATTCATTTAAGAAAGAAACTAATGACTGTCTGTATAAGTGATTGATTGACTCATTCATTTAGTTGATTCATTTAATAAACACTGATTCATTCAGGAACTAAATAAGTGATTGTGTCCATTGATCTCTTTGTCACATAGTAAATTGGCCTAACAATCATCCTGTCCCAGTAATAAAACATACTCAGCATTCCAAAATGTAGATGAGATTTTGAGAAACTTTGCATTTTACCACTTGGTCACCAATGTATCCTCTGAATTCAATGAGTACTGTCAGAATTAAAGTCCAACAGCTTATAAAAGCACAATAATCCACAAGATTCCAATCAATCAATGAATGTCTTGTAAAGTGAATGTGTTTGTAAGACACAAATTCATCAAGGTATGTTACTTTTAAACTGTCACTTCTGAGCTCATAACCCATAAAACACAACCTCCAGTGAAAAAGTCCATCCTCCCACATCAAAATCCACAAACGTATTTGCTTAGAAATGTTAATGCTCATAAACAGTGTTTGATTTGTGTATATTTACCCCTTTATGATTCAGATGAGATCATTTTTTCACTGGAGCAAGCAATATCATGGATTACTTGTGGATTATTCTGAAGCTTTATCATCTTTTTCTGATGGCAGCCAGTCATTGCAGAGGATTAATTGGTGAGCAAGTGATGCTGTTTATTAAAGAAACAAACTCATCTACAGCTTGTATGGCCTGAGGATGAGTACATTTTCAGCAAATTTACTTAATCGTTCACTTAAGTTTTCCTTTAATGCTATTATAATGCAAATAAGGTAATGTTGTGATTAAGCTTTAGAATAATTTACAATTACATTTACAATTACATTACAGTGCATATGCAATTAATAGCCAATAATAGATTGATCAGATTAATACCTATATTTGTGTTGTGACAATATTAGTACTATTTGCATGTCACTGTCAATCTGTCACATTGCATGCATGTATATGCATATGCACATACCTGTTACAAAATAGTTGATTATTATTCATTTTTCAGTTTTTCATTCAATTCAACATTTCTATCATAAACAGTTCAATTTACAGTGCAACACCTAATACGTTAAACAATGATGAATACTATTTTGTGAAATGTTTGAATGTTTTTAGAACTCCATTTAATTAAATGCAATTAATCCAATTTTAATTTTTTTTTATCAAAACCATTATATTCACAATATGTAGTCCCATTTATAACAATATAAGGAGGTAAAACAATATGTCGTTAACATAACACAAATCAATATATTAATATCATATTGCAATAATTTGCTTTGGTTTCAGTACAGTGAATACATAAGGCAATTATTTAGTTTCAGAAGCAGCATATTATATCACAGTTTTTGTATGATAAAACATTAAATAATATTGCATAATATATCTAGTTTTTATATAATACTATCTCTTTTTTTTTCCTCAAACAGTATAAATAGGTCTTTATACATGAATATGTAGAAGCTTTTATAGTTTAGGAACGGGGTCCCTTGCAAGGGTGGTTTCCCCCACAGTCCAAAGACATGCTGCATAGGTGAAACGGAGACCATAAATTGCCCGTAGGTGTGAGACAGTGTGTGAATGTGTGAATGTGTGAGTGTGTGTGTGTTAACCTTGCAATGGACTGGCCATCCATCCCAGGTGTTACCAAGAAGCTGGGATAGGCTCCAGCATCCCCACGACCCTACATAGGACAAGCGGTTTGGAAAATAGATGGATGGATGGTCCCTCGCAAGGAGATCATTAAATTTGGGGGCCCTTAGCATGAAAAAGTTTGAAAAGCACTGTACTAGAGGTCATTGACATCCCTTGCATTACTGTCAGGCAAATTTTTTATTAAAAAAAAAAAAATTAAAAAATGTATTTTTATTATATAAAAAAAAATACTGCTGCAAATTTGCACCCTGTGTAAATAGGCTCATGTCCATAGTAAAGACCCATTTAGACCAAAAACAATAATAATTCTAAAGATAACTATATTAGTGTTTACATCAACACATGATAACAGTCAGTTTATTCTAAGCATGTACTAAAGTTTTGTCATTTGCCACTTTAAATTCTCAAGATATTAAAAGCACAATTCATATTAGTTGACTGTCAATGTTTTTTATCGTTCATCAGTTCATCAAAAAAAAAAAAAAAAAAAAAAAACATACTGAAAATGATACCAATGATATTGTTCCTCAGTGTTGTTATTGTTATTTTTGTGGTGTGGACTTAGTTCTATTCTAATGGAATGACAACAATTATTAAAATGATATAGTTACCACTAATGCTCTCGGTGTGAATAGGCCTTAACAAACACAAGAATGTATACAGCATAATCTGGGGAACTAAAAAGCTTGTTGCCATCAAGGATGAAGATCCTAAAATTTGCACTCATAAAACTATAACACACTCCTATTTGAATTTAGATCGAGAATAATTGAGGAAAAAAGATATTTCAATAAAATCTACTGCTTTTAAGTTCCCTTTTCTAAGAGTGAGCTAAAAGAAACAGCAAAACATTCAATCATTGAATAGTGAGCTGCATATTTAAGAGCATCATTAATCAAACAAATAATTAATGGAGGGGGCAAAAGTTGTGCTAGTCTTCAAAACAGACATCAAGCATTCTGACTTTATATGTTCTTCCATTTCTGTCTCTCTGTCTGGGACCCAGGGCAAAAAGACACTCATTACTCCTAATACCTTATAGCAATCAAGATGAAAAGCAAAAAACAGCGGCACAAGAAGGGTAAACTTTATTAAACTTCATTAAAGTCAAAGTCGGGGATCATGTCTGTAATGGTCACACTCAGTGGAGGGCGAGCAGCGTAAATCATCTCAAAGGCTTTTTTCCAGCTTAATGGCTGGGTAATTTATACTTTGATGTCGTTTGAGTGTAGCTATCACTGTCTAAGGGCTGTTTATTCTGTTTATGAGGCCTAAATAATTCCTGGCTCTTTTTACCCATAAACCCTAAGCAACAATTAACAACTGCGGACATCCCGAGCAGAGGCAGATGCATAATGAGGAAGAAAGAGCAGATGAAAAAAAGCTCTAAGAGCGGGGGGAGAGATTACAAATGGGCACTGTGCAAATGATACCAAGGCAAATCCAGTCTTGTCTCGCTACAAAACAAGATATTTTAATCTCAAAGCATCCAACACGCTGCTTTAGTTGCCCGAGCAATTGACTGAATTGCTCAATTGAAATTGAATGATATCTCCAGAGAGCTATCCAGACCTGTTCTTGACAATGGGTGTGGGTCGTCTATGCAGGCGTTCCTCTGTTATTAAACACAGGCGTTCACTGGTCGTTCTGTATCCCTGCTGATTTTAATTTGCTATTAGCAGTCGGCACATACGTCCCTGAGGCAAAAAATCTAAATGATTACCTACAGTAAATGCACACTTAAATATACAGACATATAGAGGCAGTCTTGAACAAATACAGGTACTGTAATGTGTCAATGTTTTTTTTTTTTTTATCAAATGTTTATTTTTTTTTAAATATATGATTGATTTAGTCCAAAAATATGCTAAAATGCAATTAGCATATACAGTTACTTTTTTAATTTCTGAATTAAAGCTATTTGTCAAAAAAGAAAAAAAAAACCATTAGTTTAAAATTATTTGAAGATTTTGTTCCTCAAAATTCTGGCGAGTGCATTTATATACACACAGTCACAAAGAACACGAGTATACAGTCACTCAGGTTGGAAATGGCCTGTTTTAGATGAATAAACTGCATAAGCTGAAGTTGAACAGTGAATGAACACAAATAAACCGAAGCGATTTGCTAGCGGGTTAATAAACTCTCCCAAACGTATCCTATACATATTTGATTAATCAAATATATACACAACATAAATGCAATATTACAACTTGTTTATGAGCGCTCTTTCAGTAGCGCTCACTGAAGCAAGTATAAAGCAACGCACAATGAATAACTAATTAACATCGCACTTTTTTATCATTTACATTATTTTCAAAGATTAAAATGAGATGCCATTTTGACTAAAGTTTATGGAAATTTATGAATAGTGTTTATTATTATTTAATTTATAATGAATTGATATAGAATAATAATTAGGATTTGTACACGCATGTATTCAATAGGTAAAGATTTTTTTTTTTACTTATGTATTAACATTTTAAGACTAATTAATATGTAACTTCATTTTTTAAAATCGTATGAAACCAACATAACAGAATAATTATAATATAATATTAACTCACTATATGTTTCCAAACACATTTTTAAAAGATTTGTCCTTTTTTTTTATGTCACTGACCCATTTAACAGAGACCTAAAAAAAAAGACATCTCCATTCGGACTCCATATCTGCTAGAAAGGGTGCAGAGTAGAAGACCTTCAGACTGTGAAAAACACTTGAAGGAAACGAGTGCAGCGAGATAAGGCTGAGGCAGCCCACCGCTGCTCTGTAAGTATCCAGCAGCCGTCTCCGCCGGCAATTAAGACAGCCTAAAACTACAGGCCGCAATAAGGTAATTAACCATTAGCAGATCATCGCGACGCTTATGAGCGCAACCTTCACGAGCACAATCATCCTAATACGGTCAGTAAAACGGCAACCTGCCATCTTCTGCCAGCGCAGACTCGTTGCCACGGCCCATCCTTAATTGTGGGCCATCAACAGTAATTTAGCTTGCTGTCCCACATAACAGCTTGATAAACAAGAGCGGCCTAATTACACCTTGCACGTTCCGACCAATTCCTCTCAGCGCAAACAATAAATAAAGCAAGGTTAAGTGCAAACGAATAGAAGTCAGAAAGAGGAAGAAACCGAGAGCGTGCAGGGGACCTGTGCTTCCACAATCACATAGTCAGTAATGTTCGTCTCGGGCAAGTGGAGATCAAAGACAGTGCTCCCCTTCCACCTCAACATTGTAGGTTTTTTTTCTTGCCGCTCCTGAAAGCACGAGTTAGGCCGGCCTAAGTTTACTCAGTGCTCGCTGGAACGGGCATGACAGGGATCACGGCTAACCCCGAAGGACAGGTGCTGCGTGGCTGGAAAGAGAGCAGCTCCCTCGTGCTCCTCGCAGGTCACTTCCAAGCAGCGTGTTAGTGCGAGCGCAGCGGCAGAAGGCCCTTAACGGGGAGTGTTGGCTGCTAGCCTGTAATTAGCTTGGACAGCTCAGGCTCAAAGAGAGAGAGGGAGGCAGCCAGGCTACATCATAATGAGCTCAGCTGGGATTAGGAGGACAGGCAGCAGGCAAGGTGGGGGCGTGAAAAGAGTGAGCCCTCCTGTACGAGCGAGCCGGGGGTAGAGATCAAGCAGGGGAGGGCCAGGCCGCACTGGCTGGCAGGGTTAGACCCCTCAGCAAAGGATGGGCCAAATGAGGCCTGGCAAGGAAAGGGCCAAGGCGGCCTAATGAAGCGCGACACCTCCAGCAGACGAGATCAGCAGTAATTAACACACACGCGCGCACGGACTGTCACTGAATGTACCCCTGAAAAATCTCGAGGGAGCAAACCTCAAGACAGGAATGTCAGTGTGTTTAGCTGCTATAAATGTCTGGAGTTGCACCGAGCATCTGTATTCTGTGTTGTTTTCAGGAAGTTGTTTGCAGAAAAATCCTGAAATCATTTTGTTTGCATATGATTTTTTTTTTTAGTCAGCACAGTTTAGTGTGACATGCAGGAAAAACTTCATTTCCTGGACAATGGATCAAAAGATTTAACAAACTAGCTTTGGAAGTACTTACAGTAAGACAAAATTTCAGTCCTAGAGGCAATCACTGTAACTTTGGGTTGTGAATGTGCTAAAAAGCCTTGAAATGGACAGCTTTCCCCCCCAAGTTGTGTCTAAAATGACAATATCATTTTTTTTAAGACTTGTGTCTGCAGTCGTCTATGTGAAATTGCAGTAGAATCCTGCTGGGTGCTAATAATGACTGTGACGGCTCTACATGACCTGACAAAGTGACAGGCACTTACTTGTCAGAGAGTAGCTTCTTGTTATCCTCCTTATAAAACACCAATTCGTTCCATAAATCCTCGCTGTCCTGCTGCAGTTGCGTTTTGCATTTCAACCTGAAACATTGGAGAAACAAAAACAGTTATACAAATAGCAGCATCTTTCTGAGTAGAAACATATGAGATCTTTAGGCTTATCACTCTCGTTCAGTGGTTCTTCAGAAACCCAAAATATCAGACACATTAATAAGATCTTTTCCAAAAATTCTGGGTAGAATAAATGTAAGATTAGGTCTATAAACATTTTATTATCTTAACATGCACATATATTACCAAAAACATATTGATTGCTCACAGAATTATAAACTTACAAAAAGCGATGACGCCAATATAAGTTTTTTAAAACACCAGAGGGCATTACTGACTAAGAGCATATATTTTGACCAAAAAAGACCCAGTGTGAAGTCCATCAGTGGGACAGGATTTTTATTTTATTTAATTTATTTATTTATTTTTCTGTCAACACTGCACTGGCTCCCTATTAAACATCGTATAGATTTCAAAATCTTGCTAATTACTTATAAAGCCCTCAATGGTTTAGCTCCTCAGTACTTGAGCGAGCTCTTATCATATTATAGTCCCTCATGTCCGCTGCGTTCTCAAAATTCCGGCAATTTGATAGTACCTAGAATATCAAAATCAACTGTGGGCGGCAGATCTTTTTCACATTTAGCGCCCAAACTCTGGAACAATCTACCTAACACTGTTCGGGAGGCAGACACACTCTGTCAGTTTAAATCTAGATTAAAGACCCATCTTTTTAACCTGGCCTACACTTAATACATTTCCTATTCCAAATCCGTTAAAGGATTGTTAGGCTGCATTATTTAGGTCAACCGGAACCAGGGACACTTCCTATAACACCTGATGTACTCGTTGCATCAGAAGAAGAATGGCATCTACGCTAATATTAGTATCTTTCCTTCTTATTCCGAGGTCACCGCAGCCACCTGTATCCAGATCAGACGGTCACTGCAGTCTCCCGGATCTAGTCCGTGCCCATCAGCACCCAGAGATATCCTCTACAGCCCTGAATGTCAGCAGAGACCACATCAACTAGATGAGCCCCAGAGACAGATCATCAGTGAAGACCTCATCGCCTAGACGGCCATCGACGCAAGACAGCAAAAACCAGATGAGTCCTCTCCAATCTGATTTTGTGGCAACTTGGAACTCTTGCATCTACATTAATATTAGTCTGTTTGTTTCTTATTCCCAGGTCACCATAGCCACCAGATCCAGTCCGTATCCAGATCAGATGGTCACTGCAGTCCCCCGGATCCAGTCCAAACCAAGAGCAGATGGTGGATCAACACCTACAGCCAAATGTCAGCGGATACCGTGTCAACTATATGAGACCCAGAGACAGATCATCAAGAAAGAACTCCTACCCTAAACGGCCACCGGCACAAGGCCATGGGAACCAGATCCTCCCCAATTTGACTTTGTTGCAATATGGAACTTTTGCATTATTACTGACATTTTACTTTATTATTTTAATACTGTAAGGTTGCTTTGACACAACTTGTATTGTAAAAAGCGATGTATAAATAATCTTGACTTGACTTGACTTGATTTAATTTTATTTTTATGCTATATGTCTTGAATTGTCACTGCAGATGTTAACTGTAACAGTGCAGATGTTAACAGTTTCCACAGGAATCATAGGTCTGTCTACTGCACATTCCTGAACTGTAATTTACCAAACACAAAACATATGTATGCAGTAGGGGTGTGCAAAGCAGCCGGTATTTGTATCTGTATTTGTATTTGTTGAGGGGGGAAAAGTATTTGTATTTGTATTCGAGTAAAATTCAAAATAGGCATAAAAATAATGAGTGACGGGAAGCTATGCTAAGGTTAACTAGCCTATAGCCTACATCTTGCTGTCTGCAAAAGACAGAGTAACTTAAACGTACCATACAAGCAGCCGTTTACATGTTGCGCCTAAAAACGCGTGGAAAACGCTTGGCGCACCGCTTTCTTCTTCTTTCCAAAGCGCTCTGCAGCTTGCGCTCGTGGCATCTGCCGTTGCTAAGCGCGGCATAATGAAAATTTGACAGTTTTTATCTGGGTGCGGCGCGGATGCGCCTGGAAAAAACAAGTGTGTCGCGACCGCGTCGCTTCCATTATGAGCGTGCATACAGCGCGTCTACATTTGAAATAACGAACTTGAGCGCAAAAGTTATAAACTGTTCCCGAATACAAATGTTTTTTAAGTATTTGTTCGAAATAAGTATTTGTAAAAAACACGCTATTTGTGCCTTTCCGAATACCGTATTCGGGTTTGGCTCCACCCCTAGTATGCAGGAAATATTAAGTATGAATATGTATCTGGGATACATAAATTGTCTAGAATATAATATACAACAAATACTACCATACAAAGCTCTAATACTATATTGCATTAAGATTCACAGTTGTATACCATGCATGATCTTGAATTATTGTAAATAATGCATTACGTCTTCAGGTCTTCTCACTACAGTCAAATAAATTATATGAGCAAGTTTCGGTTTATTGTTTTTTTTTTCGCCATTTTTTGTCTTTGCACTGACCAATATCCACTACAGACATTGGAAAATTTTATGACAATTTGACAATTCAACAATGGAAGGACTAGGTTGGTCAGTACAAATTTTCTTTTTACTAAAATGTCAGTTTGCATAGTTTTACTTGTATATACTTTAGAAACACTTTATCAAACATTAAGCTGTAAAACGCTGTTGACTTATTCACATTCAGTTACTTTAATAATAAAAACTAATTACATAACATAACATTAAAACTTAATTACATAACATGCAGTAGAAAATTAGCTATAAGCTAAAAGGTGTGGACAGTCATTTTTGTGACTGACCTTATTGCATATGCATTTCTAGTTTTTCTTTCAGCAACAAAATTTATGATAAGGTTATTTAAATGAATCATGCAAGATGATTTCCTAAGCTTTGTGGTAGTCAGTTTACTGGTATTTGCGACATATTTGGTATTTAACACCCCCAAAAACTATGTCTTAACTCATTTCGTGCCTGTGTTGTTAGTAGATTACATGCACCTGATTATAACCGACTCTGCTTTTTTGCGACCCTACATTAATTTGCGCTGCTCTAGGTAGATTGTGTTGGTCATTATGAAAATGACCTGGCTGCGTCTGTGTTCTTTAATTTGTGCATTGTCAGTAGATCACCCACAGAACTTTCCACTCTCATTTGTGCTTGTATGGGATTGTGTGCTTAGAATGTTTGCATTGTATGAACGTAGACTTCAGATATAAAAACAACAACTGATTATGTAATATTTACACACACACACACACACACACACACACACACACACACACACACACACACACACACACACACACACACACACACACACACAAAACTACCTAATGAATTACATACTGCCTAATGAAATCAGATGACTTCCCATTTTAAATTCAATGGAATGTGTGGGAAACCCAATATGGCTGAACAGTGGCTTATTCTTCCAGAGCAGAACTGAAGAATTTCATATTCAGTGTGATTTTTGCTGTTCACATGGTAAAAAGAAAAATATATAGCTTATAAATAGTATTGCTTATGTGCAACCTGGTATCATGGCAAAAACATACCTGGAGGAAATTTTTTCAGAGATGCGAAATATGTACCAATATGTACATATCAGTGCAGTTTCCAACAGAAAAGTCCACTGAGTGGTGCTAAAAGAGTGTTTTTTTGTTTTGTTTTTTTCCCCCCAGAACAGATGAACATATATATGGTACGTTTTATGGTAAAGGTTAGATGGTATACAGATGTACTGCACAACAATTACTGTTTTGCACATTGTAAGGGGTAGGTTTAGGGTTGGGGTGTAGACGTAAAAAAACACAATCTAATACATGACTCAAATAACGTAATAACATACCATCTGCACTACACTCAAACCTACCCGATAGTATAAACAAAGTGAATGTGACGTAAAAAACACAATCGCAGGCATTCTATTTTAGCTTGTTTTTCGATCTCTCATCTTTCAACTCTTTCATCGTAAGTCATGTTTCTCACAGAACTTGTACCGAAGGCTTGTTATACCTGATGTTCTGACAATATGTGTTACCCTCTCATGTACACCTAGCCCAACCCTAAACTTACCATACCCTTATAAAAATACAGCGTTGGTAGCATAATAGGTAGCATTATGTCTTAGAACACCGGAAAGTGAAACATATGGACTAGTGTTGGGCGATATGCTCAATTTTCATATCGTGCTGTCGTCAGCCTGTGAGATCGCGATACACGATACTATCATGCTAATTTATCGAATTATCTATGTACTAGTCTCAGCCTCAGACGTCACGCCCACGGAACGTTGGCTAAACGTCTGATGCATATGGTACACTTAACTGGAAACACTTCAGGAATGTCGAAGACGTCATCTGATTAGTTGAATTTGATTGGATTTCCGTGAGACGAGAGTGTCGCGTTTATTTTCGGTCCGCCGGGAAACAAAGCGCAGACTGATTTACTCGGCGTTTTGCTAAAATGTGCTTATGCAGAGGCCATTGTTGTTATACACATTTGCGACGTTCGCGAACAAATTACTGACTTACTGCTTGTTCTCCCTCTTCTTATTTAACTTTCAATGCTGGTTATTTCAATGACTGACTTGTTGCATGCCAGTCTGTCGTTGTGGGGGCATTTCCACGCACCGAAACGTGACGCTGAACGAAACAAACTGTGATTGGTTGTTTGACATGTCGGGCCTTGGCCAATGAAAGTTGCCATGAATTTCAGACCTTCAGCCGTCAGTCTGAAGGTCTGGCTACTCGAGACTATGTACTAAATTCCTTATTTGTTTTGTAAGGGTAGTCTTGTTAATGGGCATGTGACTTAGTTGGCTGTTCGATTACAGAATTTTTGGAATCGATTCTGATTCCTGGTTCTGGAATTGATTGGATTCGATTCCAAGAAACGATTCCTCACTGTTGTTTTCAACTCTTTTTCTATTTTTGTTTTTTAGATTGGAGGAAGCTAATTTCGCAATGACTGCAGGATATAAGGGTTGTAGAAAGTGAAGCTTCATTTGTAACAATAATGATTTTTCTGTAAATCTGACTAATTTTAAATTGTAATTTTGTCTGCTTTGCCCATGAAATTAGTCTTAACCACATCTCAGCAGTGGACATGCATTTATTGCATTAATAAAACAAGATATGAAGTGTCTAAAATACATGTCCACAGTTCAGCTGAATGATGTTTACTTAGTATGCTTTGCACAAAATTAGCAAACTATACACTGAAACAAAATAAACAGAACTTTAACAACAACACTGATATAAAAGCTTGTGGCTTAGCCGTCAATCAGACGCGCTCTCGGCCACTGATTTGTGCTCTCTGCGTTTTCTTTCAGAATTATCATTGGCTAATAGAAAGGTTAAAAATAGCATTTATTTAAGATGTAAATAAGATCACGTCATGATCTATTCTGTCGTGCAGTGTTCAAAATTGAGCCAGTTCCATTGTAAAATAACTTCCAAAATTGTTTTTG
This sequence comes from Garra rufa, assembly GCF_049309525.1. NCBI lineage: Eukaryota > Metazoa > Chordata > Actinopteri > Cypriniformes > Cyprinidae > Garra > Garra rufa. The sequence goes on along the minus strand of NC_133366.1, from coordinate 31,862,952 downwards.
AACTGGTTCATTAAATTATCTGAACAAACCTTTTTGTGGAAACGAATCAGACTTCTAATAACTATTAGTGAGCAAGAGGCAAATTTGTGGGTGCTTCTCAAATGGAACGCTGCATTTTCAAATTTGAGCTCAGTAATTACTCATTTTCATTCAGTTTATTTTCGTGAATCGACGTTCAGCGACGTTTGATGACTAGCAGCCGAGATATGCAGCCTTCCGTTTGAGAGTGTTGTGAACTTTTTCTTAGAGACCAGGAGACGTTTGGATATCTTGAAGCAGAAGTTTCTCTTTATTGAGATACTAGCTGCAGTCATCAAAAGTCGTCTAACTAAGTCAGATACATTATAGTTAATATACATTTCCAAGGGGGAGGGATACATAGAGGTGGAGTCAATCTAAACAAAGCATGCAAATGCAATACAGGAATCAACCCATTACCAGAGTTCCCCCAGCCCTGATCTCATTATCATAACAGTGTCATTCAAAGGCATAGGTGCTAATCCAATCAGTCTGACAGTATTGCCTATACCTTCACATTATCATAGAGACAAAGGCATAGCTGTACTTTGAGCTTAGAATTCACACTTAACTTGGGAAACCTGTTCAGGAACTGCAAGAGAACAGGAGCTGGCAGGAACCTCTGGCTACGAACTTTGCTTGAGAGAGTAATTTGTCTGATGTCCTCATATTTACCATAAATGCTAAATACAATGTAGGATCAACAAATCTTTAACAGATTCTTAAATTTGTAATCCTTCAAGAAGCACCCATATGTAAGTTTTGTTGAACCGAAAACGGCTCTGAATGAGGAATCGATTCCCAGCCCTAGCGTGTACAGAGCGCTGACGGTAGTTCCGCTGGAGCAGTTCCAGTTTACTTTCAGTTTCATTCTGTCTGCTATCTTAAATGACTGGTACATGTGTGTGCATTAATTTAATTTCTTTACCAGTGATATTGCGATAATGTTACCGTTGCATGTCTTTTGTTTGTTGTCATCAGTCCATGCTGTAGTTCAGGTAATGAATTCTCGTGTAATAATAAAATTCGACATACGTGCTACTGAGGGAGGTGAATTTTTTTGTTTACTATATACAAACGGATTCTGATATATTGTATTTGTTTATTTCAGCCTAAACAAACATTTTACCACCTCTGTTATCCTAATGACTGGACAATATAATATAATATATAACATAATAATGCTGGATAATATAACGCTTACATTTCGTTAGTTACTCAAAATCTACAGCTACAGGAAATGAGCAAAGAGCATTTACATTATCAAAGAACATCATCACTGACTAGTCCAGCCTAGTCTTGTACAAGTTTATGCATTAAAAAAAAAACACTTGCATTATAATCAGTTAAACTATCTACACTGTATGATGAATAAATCTCTTACCCCTTATTTACGCTGTACACGTTTGTGGCGTGTTATGACTCCGTAGCTAATGGCAGCCACTCTAGTCAATGCTCGTGTTTATATTAGTCGCCTTAAGCGTCCTAAAAGTGGCTCTCCGCACTGCATCTCTAAAGTTATGTGCCTAGCCTCTTTTTGATGCATAATATTAATAATAATAATTGTCTTGCTATCATCAAAGGCATCAGCAACAGGTGATATCTTTGCCTATCATCGATACAATAGTATCGTCTATTGGCACAACACTAATATGGAGCTTTGATCATAACTGTGTACGAAAACATAGTGCTAGCTGTTTTACAGCCTCTAGTGTTAATTTATTTTGAAACTGCAGTGATATGTACTTATTGGTACGTATTTTGCGTCTTGGGAAAAAGTTATCACAGATACGTTTTTGTCAGGAGACCAGATTGGTTACATTTCTTTAAAATAACTTTATAAATAGGAGGAAAAAAAAATATTAGATTTTCACTACATTAAGCTGTGGTTTGAATGTAACCTTTGTGTCCAAAATTAAAACTATCAAGTCCAGTTCCTTGCACTGATACTGTAATACAAAAGAGAAACAACAAAAAGTCTCTCTCAGTTTGCACACTACTTTTAAGTCAATATTACACAAGCAGAACAGCTCCGCAACACAAATACTATTTAAACCCTATTCCACAGACATTTCCCCTCATAACGTCCTTGAACCTACTGTATGGCAGAGTGCCTTTGGGTTCTGTGGGAGCAGCCCAACATCATGTGAAAACATTCACCCTGAGAAGCCACTCCTCAGCTAACAGCTTAACAAGCAGCAGCCCGGAGATCTTCCGTCTTAATCCATTGTGAAATTCAGTATTAAAGCTATGAATGGCCTCCTGAAGGACGTACTCATGAAACAGACCTTAGAGAAAGACATCTCAATTCCCCTCAAGCCTCCTTCACCTCCATCTCACTTCATTATACAGCGAGAGAGTAAACTGCGAGAACTTTTCTGAAAAGGCAGCGGCTAATTTCTTTGATTCAGCGAATCTGTTTATGAGTGCAACTTTGATCAGCGTGTGGATGTTTTAATAAGTTTTAATTTTATTTACGCATCCCAATGCACCCGGTCTGATTTACAAACTTGAAAATCCCTTCTGGAGAAAGAGAGGGTATGTTTTTATGTTTTGCTAATAGTGGTAGCACTAATTGTGAGTGACGTCGTGGGTTACACAGGGCTGCAGCATTCTAATGAGATGTTAGTCTACAGCCGAGCTCCGAGACTCCTGCTGGGGCCTGCTCTCGCTTGTGCTAATACATGTGTAATAACACTAACTCTTCTAATATATCGAGATTGATGCATGCCTGACCATCAGAAATGGTTCTTTGGCCATAAGATGTGGCTTAGGCTAGCAGCACGCTAACCGATTTTCCACTGGTTTTGAGGCATTAGGCGCATTTGCATAACTGTTCAAAACGAGTTTGTTCAGCAGGTAAACGTAACAGCCCCGCTAACTTGACTCCATGGGGAGTTATTGACACTACCAGCTCTGTATGGAATATGAACGTTCCCGTAACAAGACTGGAAAGCTTAATAAAACAAGAGCTCTATGGAAAAGTAAGTGTTTTTTTTCCTTATAAAAACTAAGAGGAAGGAGATTATCAGAGACTCTTTCTCTTTTGTGCCTCTGTTACAATCTAACACACACACCCACACACCCACACACACACACAGAGTAGAGGTGGGTAAATTCACACTCCTTTCACACGGGATCACGTTGCACTGCTGTTTTCTTTAATTAACCCAAAGAGAGCACAGCTGACAAGGTCAACACTTGCATCCCATGTGGATACTCAACATACGCTTCCATTATATACGTTTAAAAGGCTTGTGAAAAAGAAAAGGGGAAAATGTTAAGGGGGTTGGGGAAATTGTCATGACATTTTGCTGCTTCTAGGGGTTTAGGTTAAAACCAAAGACTCAAAGGAGGGAATCAAAACCTTTTCTTTCAATCTTTCCCCCCTACTTTTTTTCTTTCTCTCTATTCTGCCGATATAAACAGTCACCTTGGCCTTTTCAGGATGAAGTACTTCTGCACCCCTCTTCCTAAGAGCCAAAGCTGTGCTGCATTTCACAGAGATTAGATTAAGAGTGGGAGACAATGTTAAAAGTCTGTTAAAACTAGTACTTTCTTTTATATGTGTGTGCAAACTGAGCGATCCAAAGCTTAGAGGCACTATTCTCCTATTCTATCCTAAAATTGCAACTGTTTTTTTTATTTTTTATTTTTACAGTTACTAGGACATTTCTCAATACTTACACTGCTGCTTTAAAGTTTGGGAAGTTAATATTTTTTTGGAACCTGTGATACTTTTTTCAGGATTCTTTGATGAATAAAAAGTTGAAAAAAGAACAGCATTTATTCAAAATAGAAATATTTTCTAACAATATAAGTCTTTACTATCCTTTTTTGGTAACACTTTACAATAAGGTTCATTAGTTAAACATTAGTTAATGTATTAACTAACATGAACTAACCATGAGCAATACATTTGTTACTGTATTTACTAATCTTTATTAACATTAGTTAACGGAAATACAGTTGTTCATTGTTTGTTCATGTTAGTTCACACTGCATTAACTAATGTTAACAAAATTTTAATAATGTATTAGTAAATGTTGAAATTAACATTAACAAAGATTATTAAATGCTGTATAAGTCCAGTTCATTATTAGCTCATGTTAACTAATGTGGTTAACTAATGTTAACTAATGAACCTTATTGTAAAGTGTTACCCATTTTTTATTAATTTAACACATTCTTGCTGAATGAAAGTATTAATTTCTTTCAAAAAAAGAAAAAAAGAAAAATTACTGACCCCAAAATATGAATGAGGTGTTTATTGTTATAAAAGTTTTCTATTTTAAATAAATGCTGTTCTTTTTAACGTTTTATTTATCAAAGAATCCTGAAAAAAGTATCACAAGTTCACAACGGTCACTGTTTACATTACGGTGCAAAATTATTCAATGAAATTAAAATTAATACCTGTGTAGGTGTACACTTCTAATTTCTAATTCTAATTCTGCTTTTATTAGATTTGGAACATACCTCAACACGGTATCACTGTAGGAATGTAGAAAATTGCTGTCTTACTCAGTTTTGAATTATGTTAGGTTTTGAAAAAAGTTTTGAAAACACAAATTGGTCTGTAGGTACATAGAATTTTGGTGGTTTTGTGTCTGAGTGAGCAAAGAATTCATGTGATTAGAAAGATGTAATCATTGAATGTATAGTGATAGTAGTGCTTCTGAGTGATTTAAATGCTGGGAAATGGGTCCTAGGATTTGTAATAATGTAGCTATCAAAAGGATGACTGCTACATTTATATTATTATGTGCAAATATCAAGTTTTAAATAGTAAGTGCTTACAAGTCATGGGTGTTTTTAGATTCCTTCAGCCGCTCTGTCACTGTTCTGTAGTTGGTCTGAATGATGCGTAAACGGTCATGATGTTTGGCATGGGCTCTTCGCAGATCCTCATTCTCCTTAGTCTGTAGTTTATGGATGAACAGACATAACACATAAACGCAATTAAAATCTCTACTGTATGCATTAGATGAATTCAAAAGTTCAAACATGCACATAATAACCATGACAACCACATAAGAGTTTAAAAATCAGGGTAATATCAATGCCTCATTAATATTAATAACAGTAATATTAATGCCTTATTCTGCATGACCATATTTTATATTAGTCCTATTCCATACCTAAACTAAACAACCTTACTAGCTATTAACAAGCAGCAAGTTTATTAAGGCAAAATTCATAGTCAATAGTTAGTTAATAGTGAGAATTTGTCACCAAACTACAGTGTGATCAAAATCAGAATAGTTTGCAGTAGTTGATCACTGATAAATAACAAATAGTCACATTTAGGGTTTCTGTCTTTTAAAAGTTTTTAAAATTAAATTTGTAATGAAATTTCATGTACTAACTTATCAATCAACAAATTAGAGGCTCACTGATGGTATTGATTTTTGCTAACGTGTTTAAAGAATGTATTATTGCGTTTCACAGTTTGTAATAGTATCACTCCGCTTGCGGTACTTTTTACAGCGAGTGTCATGGCGGACTCCCAAATCCAATATCATTTTATAAATATTACTGTTTGTGTGTCACGGAATGTAGTTTTAAGAGGTTTTCAGGTGAGAATGTACTTGTTTTTTAATAAAGATAACGTCTATTTGAAAATTTGTGCTGCCGTTTTTTAAAGTTTTTGAGCTCCAGGGCATCAGCGACGATTCAGTGCCCATGAATCCGGCCGAGAACAGTCTCTATAGTAGTTAAACATTAGATAAAATTTTGGGTAAATCTAGTAGTATTAAAAAAGTAGTATTGAAAAGTGTTTAGTATTGAGAAATGGTGTTCATGATGGTGATTTTAGTTACGAATGAGATATAATTAGTTTTGGGCAAATCTAACGGGCAGTCTTCGGTCTCTTTAATCTATTGTTTGTTCCAGGGCAAATAGTTTTGGCAAAATCTCATCATTTTTATATAAATTCAATGCTGTATGTCGAAGCGCTGCCTTTGTACTTTTGACTGAATTGCCTAGCAACTTTTATGATGCCTGTTGTTGTTGTTCATGAAATATTCAATAAATAATATTTTATATAAATAATAGTATTTAATACTGTTTAGTATTGAAAAATTGTGTGTGTGTGTGTGTGTGTGTGTGTGTGTGTTCGTGATGGTGATTTAAGTTACATTGTTCTGTCATTAGATGGCAACAAGAGACTGTTTTTACAAGTCAGCAGTAAAGACTTTTACACTGAAAAATAATCGCTGTTTTAAACGCTTAAGTTATTTAAAGTGATTTTTATTTTCAACAACAGCTTGACGCAGCAAACAAATGTACTGAGCAGTACTGTCATCAGAAATCACCCTTAACAGATGAAAGGATATTAACGTTACAACTAAGATAACACTTTCCTCAGAAAACATTCAAACTAATTGTGAATATTAGATTGAGCTAAAGAATGAATGCTGTATAGAGATGTAGATGCAGGTAATCACACTTGCCCAGTCTATCTCTCTCGCATAATAAAGCTTTTAATACAGTAATACAATAAGCTTTTAATGAAGCAATACAATGTTCCTTTGTTACTAGTTCTAAAGTGACGTTTCGAATTAGTAACATAGGCTATATATTTATTAATGGGAGAAACTGCAGAGCGCAATATGGGGAAATAGTCCCACCTTCTGAATGAAAGAGCCAATCATTGATTGATAGTCATTGTGTGTCACTGCAGCAGCCGTTAGAAGCTCCAGTTCCCATAGAAACCTGAAACTAGACCAACCAATGCACATGCACAGTCATAAGCATGTCATGACTGCACATGTGCATTGGCTGGTCTAGCCTGAAAAACAATTTTTTTGCTATTTGATGATAAGAAACAACATTCATGGGGCATTTAATTTCAGATTTAGTTGCTGATTTTAAATATGTAATTTAATTGCAAGTTCAGCGAGCCGTTTTTGAGATTTCAGGACTCCCCAATTCATTTAGATAGGACATGGTCTAATATGAGCTGCCTGTAGGCATTGCAAATATGGCCAAGAGTGAACAGACTTTCCTTGAAAGGGACTTTGCTTGGGCTCAGCTGTTAAACTGTCAAACTGAGATTTGAATCCGTGGTGGAAGTAGTTCTGCACAAAAGAGGGTTTTTAAAGACACTCTGTTGTTGTTTCTTATGTATTTACACACTTGGCCTGCGGCCTCGTGCCTACAGCCGAATCAAAGCCGTGCAGATATACAGCCATATCTCATGTCTACTTGTTATTGTTTCAATTTATGTTAAATGTAAGATACAGTTTACTGTGTAACCAAACTTTTAAAAAGTCTATGTGCTACTACTTCCATCTGTTCATTCAAAAAAATTTAAATAATAAAAAAAAAAAATGTTCTGGGACACCAAGCCTGTCAAACATGCAACAATCAAATTTATTTAATTAACTCTGTGTTTTTCTATTCTCAAATATAAGACCTCTTAAAATGATAATTAGGAATTTTGATATACATTCAAGATATTATAGATTTTTTTTGGCCTTAAATTTGATCAAACTAATTTAGAGTCACATTACAAAATATAAAGTACAAGATATAGCAGTTCCATGACAAAATGGCTTGAGTGCCACTAATGCAGTGGACTGTGTAAAAGTAACCTCTCACTGGCCCCATCAAATCTCACTGGTGGGTCGGTTTTCTTTACAGTCCAAGGAGAAAAAAATCTCACCCTTATAGAAAAAAATCTGGACTGTTGCCATGTGAATGCTCATACCTGATACCCCATGTGAATATTTCTATTTTTAAGTGTCCTTGCCCTGAAAATTTGCATTTGACGTGAACAGACCTTACCTGGCCCAGTGGCTTAAACAAAGGCCACAATAAAAGATAATTCTTCACATACATACTTTTATTCTGCAAAATGTAGATAAAACTGTAGCACAGCCACTAAAAGTTCATTCAGATAATAGTGCATACTTACTGACTGCTGCTTGTCTAACAACAATTCACGGAAGATTCCCCTATCAAAATATACACAGATGCTTGGGTGACCATTCAACCATCATCTCATGTTTGGGCTTATGCATTCCACATAATGCCTAGACTGTTTCGAAAGTGTTTTGGAAAGAAAACATAGGTAAAAGGCACTGTTCTAAGGGTGTACTTTGGACTATGCAAATAAGTTCCATATGGAGGAAAAAAAAGAGTAAGCCATCCCAGTTTGACCCTGTCTGTTGTCAACAGCCAATCACAACAGTGGAATGGAAAAGTGCCATATTACAATATCTTTCACATCAGAAAGGGTATGCTTGTAATAAAAGTTCGCTCTCAACAGACACACCTTGTTCTGAATCTCCAGCTTGTGTGGTAAAAACAATAACAGACAAAACCATATTTCCGCTCTCAACCTCACAACGAGGTCATGCTCCCGACAGCAAACTCAAGGAACATTCCTCACCAGTGGAAGATGTAGCCACCGGAGCAATCATCCAAACACGCGGAACATAAACAGCAATAACAAAATCACTTTCCAGAGACCTATGCATTAGCATACACTGTCAGTATATGATTATCTAATGTGCAGTATCTAATGATATTGCATAACTAATGTCAGTTAAATTACAAAGTGAACCAAAGTCCACATACCACATAAGTGCAGTGTTTTTATTTATTTTTAAATATAAAAATGACCAAAAGCATGATTTTTTGTTTTTCAGATATGTTTATTACTGTCATGTAGAGCCAAATTAATAATTTGTTCTTAAATTATTATTTGGGATAAAGCATTGCCACTGCCTGGCAGTCACTGTAGAATTCAAAACTTTTGGAATTCAAATAAAAACAGTTTGAGAAGCCCTCCGAACAAGCTTTTTTTCACCTTCCCTAGAAACAGGTGATTAAAAAAAAAGCCTTACATGATTTATTTTCTTGCCATTTAAAAACTCTAAAACAATATTATGTATTTAAAAAGACAGACTGCATATGCATCTATAGCAATAGTATATACATTTATTATATACAGGTGCTGGTAATAAAATTAGAAGTTTCAATTTCAATTTCAAGTGTTTATTTCTTTTAATTTTGATGACTGTAACTGACAACTAATGAAAGCCTCAAATTCAGTATCTCAGAAAATTAGAATATTACTTAAGACCAATACAAAGAAGGGATTTTTTAGAAATCTTGGCCAACTGAAAAGTATGAACATGAAAAGTGGCATGGAGTCAATCATTCTGTGGCACTGCTCAGGTGTTATGAGAGCCCAGGTTGCTCTGATAGCGGCCTTCAGCTCTTCTGCATTGTTGGGTCTGGCATGTCGCATCTTCCTCTTCACAATACCCCATAGTTCCCTTCTGGGAACTCGAGCTGCGTCATATACGCTTTGGGGAATGCCATTGGCGGGCCGCACTCTGAGTCATAGTCTACAAACCAATCAGAAGACGGGAGTGACGTCACAGGCACGGTGACGTCACTCCCGTCTTCTGATTGGTTTGTAGACTATAACTCAGAATGAGGCCCGCCAATGCCGTTCCCCAAAGCGTATATGACGCATCGTCTCGTTCCCTCAGGGAACCAGGGTTACATACGTAACCTGAGACGATTTTCTATGGGGTTAAGGTCAGGCGAGTTTGCTGGCCAATTAAGAACAGGGATACAATGGTCTTTAAACCAGGTACTGGTAGCTTTGGCACTGTGTGCAGGTGCCAAGTCCTGTTGGAAAATGAAATCTGCATCTCCATAAAGTTGGTCAGCAGCAGGAAGCATGAAGTGCTCTAAAACGTCCTGGTATACAGCTGCGTTGACCTTGGACTTCAGAAAACACAGTGGACCAACACCAGCAGATGACATGGCACCCCAAACCATCGCTGACTGTGGAAACTTTACACTGGACCTCAAGCAACATGGATTCTGTGCCTCTCCTCTCTTCCTCCAGACTCTGGGACCCTGATTTCCAAAGGAAATGCAAAATTTACTTTCATCAGAGAACATAACTTTGGACCACTCAGCAGCAGTCCAGTCCTTTTTGTCTTGAGACGCTTCTGACGCTGTCTGTTGTTCAAGAGTGGCTTGACACAAGGAATGCGACAGCTGAAACCCATGTCTTGCATACGTCTGTGCGTAGTGGTTCTTGAAGCACTGACTCCAGCTGCAGTCCACTCTTTGTGAATCTCCCCCATCTTTTTGAATTCGTTTTGTTTCACAATTCTCTCCAGGATGCGGTTATCCCTATTGCTTGTACACTTTTTCTACCACATCTTTTCCTTCCCTTCGCCTCTATTAATGTGCTTGGACACAGAGCTCTGTGAACAGCCAGCCTCTTTTGCAATGACCTTTTGTGTCTTGCCCTCCTTGTGCAAGGTGTCAATGGGTGTCTTTTGGACAACTGTCAAATCAGCAGTCTTCCCCATGATTGTGTAGCCTACAGAACTAGACTGAGAGACCATTTAAAGGCCTTTGCAGGAGTTAATTAGCTGATTAGAGTGTGGCACCAGGTGTCTTCAATACTGAACCTTTTCACAATATT
>NC_133366.1:31772202-31851969 GCF_049309525.1 Garra rufa | reverse complement strand
GCCGTGCAGTTACACTGCGTTATTGAAATGCTTCAGTCTCAGGAGAAAAGGAGCTTTTCCCCATAAGCGTCTTTACAGACGCAGTACTCGTTCCCGTATCTCAGGGAACCGAGGTTACGAAAGTAACCGAGTACGTTTTTCAGTCTAGTTCTCATGACAGCACCTGGAGATTTGGTTTGGTGCTCAAACAGCACAAAGTGTGACATTAAATACATTAAATTTAAAAAATAAAATCATTAAAAATAGCATTATTACACTCCAAAATTCAAAGCTTTAAAATAAAAAAAGAGCATAAAAATACTATTATTTTATAGCATGATTAAAAAATGCAATGCTGTTGGTGCCGATAGCCTTGTGGGCAGCGCGCCGACATACAGTGCCATTGCGCTCTGGGCGTCCCATGTTCGAATCCCGACTTTGAGGACCCTTCCCAATCCCGCCCACTATCTATCTTTCTCTTCGCTTCCTGTCATATCTGATCTGTCCTATCACAATAAAGGCAAAAATAAATCTTTAAAAAAAATGCAATCCTAATATTTGCATTTTCTTTTTTTCCTCTTTTTTAAAATGATTTATTTATTTTAGTTTGGCACGTTTTGCTCTGAAACCGGCAGTGCATAACCTAGATTTATGTGTTCAGTTCAAATGGAAATCTTATACAGTATTACACCAAATTAAAATTGTGATTGTGCCTTAACAGCTGTCAACCATGTTGGTATGCAAACAAACAGTCTGAACTTGTTTACGCAGAGCATTTTTTATTTTGGTCATACATACACATCTAGGGCTGTCGCGATAACCGCAATATCGCAATACCGCGCTATTGACGTGCATAACCGCAGACGAATGCAACGACCGCAGCAACCGCGATATTTGCCCGTTTTCTTTTTTTCCTAAGGTTTTGCCCTTCTTACTTAATGCCTGTGTGCTGAATATCAAATTAGTAATAAGTTAGTAATGATAACATAATGTGTTTATTATGAGGCTCTGTAGATATGCACCTCACAAGCCTAAATCGCTTGTGCGATTACCTGCGTCTGTCTTTCAGATCGAGTCAGGTATGTATGTGAAACTAGCTTGTCATGTCCAAGGAAAGTGAAATCTGTCTTAGCATCGACGCTCTGCTGGTCAGCTGAGCCTTTAAAAGTGGCGATTAAAGTTAAAATTATTTAAACATTGTGTTTCATTACGTCTCACTTTGAATAAATAAGCGTTTTTGAACGTGTAGTTGAATGAATGATGAAGACTCACTCAAAGATAGTCTCTTGCCTCCATCTTGCGGCGTAACAATGAAACTGCACTGACTGACAGCTCGCCTAGAACACGCAGGTGAAATACTGACAGAAAAAGTCTCTTGTCCAGTCAGATTCAAGGATGCGCGTTAACTGTTAATATACAAATACATATATATATATATATATATATATATATATATATATATATATATATATATAATATATAAAATGGCGGTAATACCGCATATCGCGCTACTGAGCCACTCAAAATTACCGCAAGGGGAATTCCTTAACCGCGACAGCCCTATACACATCTGCGCACCACTTATGTGCACCCCTGAATACAAGGAGCTTAAGTGACTATTGGGTCTATTGAGAAGCCCAAAATATTGTATCACAGGTATCAGACAGAATGCAGACTTAAGATTAGGCCATAAGAATAGGTCAATGACATCATGTTAAAAGTAAAGCAACATCCATGTCAAAAAAAAAAAAAAGTTTAGATTACCAGTCATGTTTGGATATTGTTAAATTCATTGGATGAAACAAAAAATCTATTTTCTAAATCCATGTTATTGATCTTATTGTGAATCATACATTCGCATGTTTCTTCTTTTCGTTTTTAGAGCTATTCATTTTTCATCAAAATGACATTACTTGATCTTTTTGTGAGATATACCGGACCTCTCCAATCATGTCAACCTTAACCCCATCCCTGCAAGCTTGCATTCACTTCCCTTATTTTTTGAGTGCAACATCCACATCTCAAAATCCAATCAACACCTGATGGACTGAACCAAGTCTCTAGCCAACACTTTTTTCTTTTTCAATAATCCCTTACTATTAATACGAAAGAAAGTCACTAATACTGTTTCATGGTGATTTCAAATTTCAAATGAAAGGTAATTTTTGGTAAAACAGTAACAGTTTACCTTATTGTAAGATAAACAATTATTAAACAAACTGCTACATATAGCTACATTCAGCTCAACCACTTGCATTTATCAATTTATTTGTAATATTTTCTAGTTTAGTCATAATTACTCATATCTTTTTAAAAAAAGATGAATTTCATTACATGTGAATAATACATAGTGATAATACATTGTGAATTTGCAGTAAAGCTAAAGGTTATGCAGAACTTTAGAAAAATTCACATTTCTAACATTTTACACAATTGTCGTTGAATCATTTTCATACTTTTAAGGTGAAATGTCAGTAACACTTTCTATGAAGCCTGTATTTATTATATATTATAAAGGTATTCTTAAGGCATTATAATGAATGCGTAATGCCTTATAAAAAACCTTATAATATGTTATATCATCTCATGACTATTCATAAGAACAGTTTTAATGTATTATAATATTTACTTATTTGTGGTGATCACTTTTAAGAGTATGATGACACACAATGAACACAATGCATTCACTTAAGTTACCATGGATTATACTTCTCATAGTTATAACGTATTATAAGTCTCATATCTTGCCATGTTACTTACGTTACTTTACTTTAAGCTGACAAAGGCCATATAAGTAATTATGATAATAATAATAATAATAATAATAATAATAATAATAATAATAATAAAATTACAATTTTTTTCTCAAACAGTCATAAGATCAGATACCAGATCAGATGAATGTATAACATTACACATTTGCTTTGAACTATTGTTTTATTGTAATATCAGTTTGATTATTTTGATGGTACCCTTTAGACAGCTGTTGATGAGTAACTCTGCAACTACATGTCAGCTAGCAATAATTATTATAAGTAGTGTGCTAAATATATGCTAACACTTTATTTTGATGGTTCCCCAACAGACAAACTGATTTGCAAGTATGTGAACCTTCTACATACCCTAACCTTAACCTAAGTCTACAAATACTCTAAAGAGTGTTAGTTTAAATGTAGTTGCAAAGTTGCTTACAGTAAATAGACTATGGGGACCATCAAAATAAAATGTAATAAAATGTAAAAAATAAATGTAATATGATATAGTCCATTATAAATTAAGTAGATTTCTTATGGTGTTCATTGTGTTATAAATAATCATACTCTTAAAATTATAACCTCAAATACGTACGTATTATAATATATAATATAATATGGTAATATGTTGTTATTACCATTCAAGAGATGATATAACATTTTTTATAATGTATTATGCATTCATTATAATGCCTTAAGAATACCCTTATAATGTATTATAAACACAGGCTTCACAGAAAGTGTTACCGAAATGTCTTTGCTAGCGACAGTCAAGAGCACTTTAAGTCACTACATCATTGGTACTTTGTGTGAGGATCACTAGCAAAGTTTTATCAAAGAGACTGTTTTTCCTTTCGGGATATGTTCTTTCAGTGCTTCTCTGGGAACAAGACACTGATAAGCGTTGCCACGCCAACCTGGCACCTGTAGCATTATTGTGGCCTGACATTTCGCCTGTCAGCCAATAGGAAAAGGCTGACTTCTCCCACCACTTAAACCCCACAGCAGGAGGAACGCCTCAGTGAGCCGGGTCGCTCCCCAAATGCCCGTAAATATTGGTCTTTGCTTCACAGCTATTTGAAGAAAAAAAAAAGGGGGGGGGGGGAGATCTCCGCCAAAGATTACATGGGACTTTTCAGGGGTGAACATATAGATTTTCCTGACAAGAAGGCCCTCTATTATTCTGACCTTAGTCAAGGCGAACTCTGGCAGAGACAGCAAGCGCACCTTTCAGCTTGAGTGGCCAGGGCCAGGAGACTTGTCGAAAGGCTTTCTGAAAGGGAGGAAAGCTTGTTTACCGCTGCTATGACACGGCAGCCCTGCTGGGCGGGAAATGCAGGGCCCTGAACCCTGTTATTATTAACAAGGACAAAGAGAACAAGCCAGCCCCAGACCGGTTGCCAATGTGACAAGTATGGATTTACTGCTCAGAAATTCACAAGAGGACACTCAGCCTTCAAACCAGAAAGACAGAGAATATGAGACAGAGAAGTGAAACAAAGCAGAGCGCTAATGAAGGCCTGCTCAGATTGAGTGACCAATGTTTCGTGTCTGAGTGACATCACAGTATAAGGGGGGCGTTTAAAGTACCCGGCACGCATCCACCTGGGCATCAAAATCAATACCAACGGGAGGATGAGTACTCCGCACCGCTGGAACCGACTTGACTGTCACTGAGCCCTACAAACTGAAGTATCTGACAGACAAAAACACCGACTAGATTAGTTTACTCCAGATTTAAAAGGAAGGAAATGCAGGAATGGCGAAGAGGGGAGCAGAGAGGAGAGCAGGGTAAGAGAGAGAGGCATGAAAAGTCAGAAGAGAGACATGGATGATTGGTTTAGTGAAGAGCGTGAGTTCTTCAGCAGTCTTCTCTCCCGCTGCCTCATTGCCTCTGCAGACAGTCAATGTGTGTGTGCATGTGGATGATGAAGGATGGAGGTCAGTTAGAGGGCAGCGGTCAGAGGACAACATCTGACTCTACCTGCTATGAGCTCCTTCATGCTGAAACTTTACCAGTCAGACACACGCATATGCAAATACACATGCTATTATTCGCTCATGAGCCAAGGGGCAGCCAGTGTATCAGTCTACTATAGTTTTAAATTTAGAGTTATTTTTTAAAATTCCATTTAATATTTAATGCATTTGCTTCAATTTGTCAATTGGCATTATCTCTAACTGTTTCACAGCATTGCATTTCTCAGAACAGTCTGGCGTTTTAAATTTTAATTTCAAATATCATTAAGTAAAATTAAAATTACTTGGTGGTCATTTTAATGTTTATGACTTTTGCATCAATAAACTCCTAATTTTATATTAGTTTATATCTTTATATCTTATTAAAAGTTAGTAGTTAGTTGTTAAGTTTAGGTATGTGGTAGGCTTAAAGGGATAGCTCAGCCAAAAATGAAAATTCTGTCATTAATTATGCACCCTCATGTCGTTCCAAAGCCGTAGGACCCCCGTTCATCTTCGGAACACACAATTTAAATATTTTTTATGAAATCCGAGAGCTTTCTGATCCTGCAGTAACATAACTACCATGTTCAAGTAGAGAAGCAACAACTGCAATTTTCTTGGTCGTTTTTTTAGTAAGTGTAACCTGCCAATACAAATTTTTGCCGATTCGGATTTTCTTTCCGAGACCTATAATTAACAGCATATACAAAGAAAAATCTATACTTTTTTTCGATGCAAAAAAATACTTAGATAAAGAGGTAGAAATTACAACTGACTGAAAATTAGTTCCTGTATATAACAAAACAGATGTCACTTCCAACTATGTTTAGAAATTACACTGTCATTTCCCCCCCTAACCTTTTTAAATGTGTCATCTTTCACATCAATCTTTCACATCTTTCACATCAAACTTTCACATTGACATTGTCAATTAACTTAAAATAAAATAAAAATAAAATTAAGTTAAAATAATAAGAAACTGTAGATTTTCAAAATTGCAAAATAAATTTATAAGATGAATGTTTTAAATATTTTTAAACATACAAATTAGAAATGCTGTGGAAAATGCTTTGATACTTTTCAATATGAAACCAAGCCACCAATAGGGGGCGGCAAATGACTGTTTGAATATGTGAGTCATTTAATCCTTCACTGACCAGATTCGTTCAAACGGTTGATTCATTCAGAAATGAGGCAAGCAACTGTCTTTATGAAAGTGTTACTGAATTATTGACTCACTCGATTTGTTCAAAAACGTGGATTCATTCAGTAACGAAACACCAATGTGTTGCTCGGAGAATCACAACAATTCTGCTGTGGCTTTGATTGCAAGTATTTTCGTCAGTGAAATTGAGTAAAAACAGTCAATACTGTGTCTAAAATGTAAGTCACTTAATTTAAACTTCTTGTTTATAGAACTACTATTATATAAAATCAGTGTCACATTGCAGTCGTGTTGATAATTCAGAAAAACATACATAACGTACATAAATGATAGGCTACTATCGCAGTATGCATCTATAACTTCTGTGAGTGCTGTTGCGCTCATTTGTTGTGCATTATTTCTGCACAAGTTTCTCTCACATACTCATTTAGGCTGCACAAGCCTTATCTGGCATGACATAAATACATTTTCAGTCGCCGTAACTGTAACGTTAAAACGGACTGGCTCGATCATGCGGAAAACTGGCTACTTCCGGTCCCTGGCCAGTCGATCGGTGCATGTCTACGTTCAAGGCAAAGAAATGTAGTAAGGACATTGTTAAAATAGTCCATGTGACATCAGTGGTTCAACTTTTATTTCATACAGCTACGAGAATACCTTTTTTGCACAAAGAAAACAAAACTAATGACTTAATTGAACAATTTCTTCTTTGACACGCATTCACAACAGTACCACAATGCATCTATGCAGGGTCAGAAAGCTCTCAGATTTCAACAAAAGTAACTTAATTTATGTTCTGATAATGAACTAAGGTCTTATGGGTTGGAACAGTATGAGGGTGAGTAATTAAAGACAGAGTTTTCATTTTTTGGGTGAACTATCCCTTTCCAGTATCTAAAATATAGTCATGCGTATAGTCACATAGTGTTACAATGTTTACAATTTTTTTTGAAAGAGTGATGAAATTTGTAATAATTTGTAGATATTTTTTTTCAGTTACACAAGGTATTTATTTTTAATTCAGTGCCAAAAAAAGTTTTTTATTTTTTAAATATATATGTAACTTTTTAAATATTTTTAACAATTTAATTTAGTAATGTTTTTTACATTTTTGTTAACGACAATTCATTTTTATTGTATGACACATTGCACACCTTCTGTGTTCTATTTCTAAGGAGACAGGAGAATGTCGCCAAAACGTTCAAATAAGGACATAAATCTCCTAAGAGGTCTCCAACAAGAAGATAAGAGAATCACAGTGACAGAATAAAGCAAGTATTTAGTGTTCACCTTAAGCGCAAGTAATTCCTGCAGCTGCTGAATCCTTTGCTCCTGACTGTCTGCTCCATCACTGCCGCCACCTGGAGACAGAGACCTGGAGCCCTGCCGAAGACAAAAAGAAATCGATAAAACAATAGAAAACCCCTTTTCATCAACACAATAGGCAAGTTGTTAATTATCAAAAGCCAAAGATGAGCAATAGCCCTTCACGAACGAACACACAAACATCAGCCTGCACACTCTCCGAAATCTAACAAGGGACACAGGCTGAATCACGAGGAGGAGCGCGCACGGCATGCTGCTGAAGGGTTCTCTGTGCAGGGACCTAATGAGCATGTTCATTTCCATTTACATTGTTTCTTTGACAATAATGATGTCCCATTAGGGGAGACTAAAGGGTTATAGAGTGAGAAACGCGCCAGGCCTCATTACCAAAGGTGGGGAGGGAGGCGCCTTTAATTGCTCTATCAGGGCCCAGAGTTACACTTGATAGGACAACAGAAGCAGACTTTAGGGAGAAAGAAAAAAGAGGGAATGAGAGCGAGAGAGAGAGAGAGAGAGAGAGAGAGAGAGAGAGAGAGAGAGAGAGAGAGAGAGAGAGAGAGTGAAGTGGGCTCTCTCTGAAGTACCTAAAACCAGTGGAGAGCAGTGTGCGACTGGAATGGGAAATCTGGTCAGGGCAGTGAAGGAAGGCCAGATGGCGGATCAACTATGAAAGAGTGAAACTACAAAATGGCAGACGCACCACTACAGTTTCGAGAGAAGGAGATCTTCAGGGACCAGATCAAAAACTCTTAATCTAGGAAAAAAAACACTAATGCTTCAGAGGACTGAAGAGATCCTTTAAAAGCTGATTAGCTCTTGACTAGGCTGCCGTTGAGTACAACTAACTAGAGTCACTTGCTTGGAGCTCTTAGTCCAAAAGGATCTACCTATTGATGTCTTGAAGTCAAGTCATTAACAGCATAGCTGAACTTTCCTCTGACACATGTCCCAAAACCAGATTTAACATTCTCAGCATACACAGGAACAGTGGTGTCCTCATCATCAAAGACCTCAACTCTGCAAGGATTAGCAAAAGAGTGAAATTAAAGCTTACAAAGGAGAAGCAATCAATACCTGAATATAAAGAACAAAGAAACGGTTCCAGCAGTCGTGAAACTAGTGGCAAGGAAAGCCTTACCCTTTCTGCACAGACTCATGCGCATGCAGGGATGCAAACTCATCAAAGGTGAAAAAGCTGACAAAGAGGTGGCCACTGGAGGAACATTTTTAGAAAATCAGCTTAAAAATGTGGATTTAAGTTGACTTTAGCATGAGGACAATTCTCCACTTCAGTTATCTCAGACCCAGTGTTGGGCACATTACTTTAAAAAAGTAATAAGTTATAGTTACTAGTTTCATCTTACATATAATAACTGAGTTATATCATTATAAAAGTAAATAATTACCAGGGAAAGTAACTACTGTGTTACTTTTTTAATGTTCAAATATGTCAAATAACTTAGATGACCTCAATATATGTTCAATAAATAAAACATTGCACACTAATCTACACTATTCTAATGCTGCTGTGGGACAATGTGAGAGAAACCTTCTAGGGGCTAAATATTACATTAATGGTGTTGCTTCAACCTGCGGACTAGAGCTGGGCGGTATGACCAAAAATTTATATCACGGTATTTTTTCAAAATTATACAGTATCACGGTATATGACAGTATTTTATTTTATTTTTTTTCATGCATGACTAGGTGTTAACCACATTTCCTAATAAATTAGAGAATAATTACTGGACTAGTATTAACCCAGGTTTGATTGGTCTCACAAAATGCTGCTGTTCACAAAGAAGTGACAGTGGCACTCATAATTGTAATGAGGTGAAGAAATCAGAATTCATGACTTGCAGTCAAAATACACAACACTTTATTGTGCATTCTTCATATTCCAGGACATGTTTGTGGCGGAGGATGGTGGAACAAATTGCTTGTGTTGCCTCCTGCAGCTACAACTTTAGCCTGACCACATTTACATATGATGTAGCCGAAACCGAAAGAATTATGCCAATTATTAGTACCATTGCATTTATGGCTATGACTGTGTACTAAATCTTACTAGAATCAAGGCATTGCAATTGCATAAATTAATATTAAAGTTTCAAAGAATAAATCAATTATATAAATTTAAACAATTATTATCAATCAAGTATTATATTACTTAAATAACATATACATATATTTTACTGCCTTTGTTTAAATTGTTTAATTTTTTATAACACATTATCTTGTGGATCCATGAGTTCACATTTACAACTCTATGTGTTTCTCTTCCAGCAGGAGGCGCTGTCAGAATGGTAGTATACAAAGCAGCGCAACAAATGATTTTGAAACGTGCAGCGCTCATATTTATTCAATGGATAGCCTTTTGAAGTTTCATCGCAATTCTTGTCTTTCAGTCCCCACATTTAAGACCACCTGAAATCATAATTATGACTTTCATAACTTCCTAATAACACTGCAGTCATCAATGAAAATTAAGAGCTTTATTTTAGACTTTCAAAAACAAACCTTACACAAAATACGTTTCTTTTTATTTTTTTCCCACCATGTTCGGGGCACAAGAAAAATATTAAGGGACTAAATTAATATCAGCATATGAAGTATAATCATCTCATTGTCTCTGAAAGAATGCACATCAGATGCTGAAAGTCAGTTTTTACTTTCACTTTAACATATTGCGCAGTTTTCACATTGCATGTGTGATATCCATTGGCTGACCTCCATGGTTTAAAACATAAATATTTATACAAATACAGTATATAGAAAAGACATATCTTTAAAATATTGCGACGTAACTGAAAGCTACATCTGTCTGTGCGCAATGCGCCGGTCTCTGCTCTCATCACTGCGCGCACGACTGCAGACCCCCTCTTGAAATTTCGGCATTACAAGTTTTGCAAATCGCTAAATGATGTTTGATTAAACAAGGTTCAGGAGGAGCACGATCAGATAATCAACCCATTCGGCACAGGTGCAACCTGTTTAACCAATCATTCAATCAGCGCATCCTCTATATATTACCAGCCGTCTTACCTCCATCCAGCGATAGTTTCTTGGCATCCCTCCTCCACCCCTACTCCCCACTTCTAATCTGTTTCGATCCTACACTAGCAGGGGGAGTTCTCTGGTTCCGGCCTGTATTCCGGCCCGGAACCCTTCCCCAGGACAGCACGCCAAAATATGCTTAATACTCGCTCAAGCAGATTAGATGTAAGGGCGAACTCATGAACCCTGGGTCTTTTTCAGATATACTGAAATACGTCCACACCGCAGATGTGTTTTGTACGCACACACTCACTGGTATTGGGGTATATGAAAAATAAATATCATTAAAAAAAACAAAAAAACACCGGTATTCGGTATGAAAAGGTATACCGCCCAGCCCTACTGCGGACATGAAAAACATTCCGCGGCAACACTGTTAAACCCTCTGGAGTCAAAGACTGCACCAGTGTGGTCTGTCTCATTTTTTCTTGATGACTGCAAAAAGATTTTGGAAGATATTTTGAAATGGCAAAGGGTCTACTTTTATTTGCGTATAGTCATAATAACAAGAAAACAATGTGCTTTTGTAAAATAATTAAAATAAACAGGGTGCGCTCTCTGCTGCCTCGGTCTCTGTCACCTCTCGTCACAGAAACGTAAATAAAACAACCTGAATCTCCTTGAATACGTGACTCACAGACATGAGAAATATACAGGTGCATCTCAATAAATTAGAATGTTGTGGAAAAGTTAATTTATTACAGTAATTCAACTCAAATTCTCATATATTAAATAAATTCAATGCACACATTCATTGCCAAAGAAGCTGGCTGTTCACAGAGTGCTGTATCCAAGCATGTTAACAGAAAGAGTGGAAGGAAAAAGTGTGGAAGAAAAAGATGCACAACCAACCAAGAGAAGCCCTTAAGAGGCTTGTCAAGCTAAATCGATTCAAGAATTTGGGTGAACTTCACAAGGAATGGACTGAGGCTGGGGTCAAGGCATCAAGAGCCACCACACACAGACGTGTCAAGGAATTTGGCTACAGTTGTTGTATTCCTCTCGTTAAGCCACTCCTGAACCACAGACAATGTCAGAGGCGTCTTACCTGGGCTAAGGAGAAGAAATGTACTGTTGCCCAGTGGTCCAAAGTCATCTTTTCAGATGAGAGCAAGTTTTGTATTTCATTTGGAAACCAAGGTCCTAGAGTCTGGAGGAAGGGTGGAGAAGCTCATAGCCCAGATTGCTTTAAGTTTCCACAGTCTGTGATGATTTAGGGTGTAATGTCATCTGCTGGTGTTGGTCCACTGGTTGGAAAACCACAGTCACTGCACCTGTTTACCAAGAAATTGTAGAACAGTTCATGCTTCCCTCTGCTGACCAGCTTTTTAAAGATGCTGATTTCATTTTCCAGCAGGATTTGGCACCTGCCCACACTGCCAAAAGCACCAAAAGTTGGTTAAATGACCATGGTGTTGGTGTGCTTGACTGGCCAGCAAACTCACCAGACCTGAACCCCATACAGAATCTATGGGGTATTGTCAAGTGGAAAACGAGAAACAAGAGACCAAAAATGCAGATGAGCTTAAGGCCACTGTCAAAGAAAACCTGGGCTTCCATACCACCTCAGCAGTGCCACAGACTGATCACCTCCATGCCACGCCGAATTGAGGCAGTAAGTAAAGCAAAAGGAGCCCCTACCAAGTACTGAGTGCATATACAGTCGTGGCCAAAAGTTTTGAGAATTTCATTGCTGTCATTAAAGGACCTGCTGAGATCATTTCAGTAATCGTCTTGTTAACTCAGGTGAAAATGTTGACGAGCATAAGGCTGGAGATCATAATGTCAGGCTGTTTGGGTTAGAATGGCAGACTTGACATGTTAAAAGGAGCGTGATGCTTGAAATCATTGTTCTTCCATTGTTAACCATGGTGACCTGCAAAGCATGCAAAACGCGTGCAGCCATCATTGCGTTGCATAAAAATGGCTTCACAGGCAAGGATATTGTGGCTACTAAGATTGCACCTAAATCAACAATTTATAGGATCATCAAGAACTTCAAGGAAAGAGGTTCAATTCTTGTTAAGAAGGCTTCAGGGCGTCCAAGAAAGTCCAGCAAGCGCCAGGATTGTCTCCTAAAGAGGATTCAGCTGCAGGATCGTAGTGCCACCAGTGCAGAGCTTGCTCAGGAATGGCAGCAGGCAGGTGTGAACGCATCTGCACGCACAGTGAGGCGAAGACTTTTGGAAGATGGCCTGGTGTCAAGAAGGGCAGCAAAGAAGCCACTTCTCTCCAAAAAAAACAAAAAAACATCAGGGACAGATTGATCTTCTGCAAAAAGTATGGCGAATGGACTGCTGAGGACTGGGGCAAAGTCATATTCTCCGATGAAGCCTCTTTCCGATTGTTTGGGGCATCTGGAAAAAGGCTTGTCTGGAGAAGAAAAGGTGAGCACTACCATCAGTCCTGTGTCATGCCAACAGTAAACAGGCATGTGATTGGCTAAGGATTGCATGTAAACAATTATTGTCAATCAAGTATTATATTAATTAACATATATTTTATTGCCTTAATTGTTTAAATTTCTTTAACACATGATCTTGACGATCCATCAGATAACATTTACAACTCTATGTGTTTGGTGCTTAAAACCATGGACTGATTTGTTTACATTGGTCTTTTTGACAACAGTAGAAGTACGAGCTGATTAAAAATGTCAGATCATTCTCTTCCAGCAGGAGGCGCTATCAGAATGGTACACAAAACAGCGCCGCAGCTGACTTTGAAACGCGCAGCGCTCATATTTATTCAATGAATAACCTTATAAAGTTCCATCGCAATTCTTGCCTTTTAGTCCCCACATTTAAGACCACCTGAAATAATTAAGTCTTTCTTAACCCCTAATAACACTACAGTCATCAATAAAAATGAAGAGCTTCATTTCAAGAACTGACTTTCAAAAACCCTTAGCCTACACAAAATACGTTTCTTTTTATTTTGCAGAAGAGAAATATTAGGGAAGTAAATTAATATCAGCATATGAAGTATATTCGTCTATCATTGTCTCTTAGAGAATGTGCACATTAGATGCTGAAAGCGCTGTTTTTACTTTCACTTTAATATATGCAGTTTTCACGTTGCTTGTGTGATATCCATTGGCTCACCGTCGTGGTTTAAAATATAAATATGTATAAAAATACAGTATAAAAAGATATATTTACAATATTTTGCGACGTAACCCCAAAATAATGCATTTTCCATCAACGTTTTTCACTCACTGAAAGCTACATCTGTCTGCCGATCTCTGCTCTCCTCACTGCACGGAAGATTGCACCCAAATGCTGACCCTAGTGTGCTTAATATAAATGTATTTATTAGAAATAGCGTTTGGCATTTTTTTTTATTTTATTATTATTATTATTATGTCAAAAGCTTTCACGGTCCGCATGGATGCATCTTGCGGTCCGGAATCATACTTCGCCATCCGCCATTTGCGAACGGTCGCAAATACGTGACATAGGTCACATTTTCAGGTCGAAAAATCCGGAATTCCGGATTAATCCGGAAAAATCACATCCCTGAGTAAAGCATCCTGAGACCATTCATGTGTGGGGTTGCTTCTCATCCAAGGGAGTGGGCTCACTCACAATTTTGCCCAAAAACACAGCCATGAATAAAGAATGGTACCAAAACACCCTCCAACAGCAACTTCTTCCAACAATCCAACAACAGTTTGGTGAAGAACAATGCATTTTCCAGCACGATGGAGCACCGTGCCATAAGGCAAAAGTGATAACTAAGTGGTTCGGGGACCAGAACGTTGAAATTTTGGGTCCATGGCCTGGAAACTCCCCAGATCTTAATCCCATTGAGAACTTGGTCAATCCTCAAGAGGCGGGTGGACAAACAAAAACCCACTAATTCTGACAAGCTCCAAGAAGTGATTATGAAAGAATGGGTTGCTATCAGTCAGGATTTGGCCCAGAAGTTGATTGAGAGCATGCCCAGTCGAATTGCAGAGGTCCTGAAAAAGAAGGGCCAATACTGCAAATACTGACTCTTTGCATAAATGTCATGTAATTGTCAATAAAAGCCTTTGAAACGTATGAAGTGCTTGTAATTATATTTCAGTACATCACAGAAACAACTGAAACAAAGATCTAAAAGCAGTTTAGTAGCAAACTTTGTGAAAACTAATATTTGTGTCATTCTCAAAACTTTTGGCCACGACTGTACAGTAAATGAACATACTTTCCAGAAGGCAAAAAATTCACAAAAAATGTTTTTTTATTGGTCTTATGAAGTATTCTAATTTGTTGAGATAGTGAATTGGTGCGTTTTTGTTAAATGTGAGTTTCACAATTTGAGTTGAATGACTGAAATAAATTTCTACGACATTCTAATTTGAGATGCACCTGTATGTATAGAAAGCTTGAAATGTCTACTTTTAAATGAAGTAAGTTGCATCAAAAACAAATATTCTCTGATAAAGTAATCCGTATCATACCAACTCAAGCTCCGTTTTTTCCAGTTTAAACTCATCTCAAATGTAATCACACCAACGAGCGGCTCTGCTTTTCATTTTTTACACATCCACGTAAAGCATGAACATGTAGGTGAACGCCAACATTAACTCCGTAAACAAACGTGAACATTCATTATGTTAATTTCGGCTACTTTTCGTTTCAGGAAGAAAATGCGCTGAGAGGAATAAGCCAGAATGTACCTTAGAAGAAGAAGAACTTAACGCAAAAATTATAGTAACGCCACATTTTTATTGTCAGTAACGGTAACGCCGTTGTAATGGGGAAACAGTAATTTGTTTGATTACTCGTTACTGAAAAAAGAAATGCCGTTAGTAAATAAACAGCGTTATTCCCATCACTGCTCAGACTACATTCACATAGTTATGTTTGTGCTAAATTATTATTGATGTTGTTGTAATGATTTAATAAATTAAAACATGAATGACAATACTATAGTATGAATACTTTTATACTGTAAAATATATATAAAAAAATATTCAGTAATAATTTTATTTTATTTTATCCACTTCTTCAACGTGGAAGTAAGCCTATTAGCTATTATGAAGGAGATGAATAACAACATGCAATAAATGGTAAAACTGTTAGCACTACAAACCAGTGTGTTTATAATTAAGATAACACATTAAAATAATATGGTGAGACACACCAATTTGCAATATCAAGCAGCAAAATTATCTGTTTTGTACATATAACAGGTGGATAGAACATCAGGAAAACCTTTAAGCTTCTCTTTCACTGACTGCAGATTTATAAACTATACTCATTACAAATTCTCATTATAGAATTTGGCACATCATGTTTTCAAATGTATGTTATAAGCAACATCTAATTAGAACAGAGCTGCTATGAAACATTGAAAACCCCTCTCCCAAATTTAAAAAACCCATTGGATCTACACGAATCATATAAATGACCTATTCTGGATTTGAAACAGAGATTTTAACAAAAGATGACAGGTTTGCATCAATGCATATAGATGATATAGTTAAACACACATCATCATCATTTACTCTACATGATGTTGTTCCAAACAGTGCTACGTTTTTCTTCTGTGAAAAAAAACAACAAAGAGACATTTTTGTAGAATGTACTGATAACTCTTTTCCATTGCATTGCAATGAATGAGGACTGGAGCTTTCATGCTTCATAGAAGACACTCAAGGTTTGGTTATTTTTAAGTAAAGTATTTCTTTAAGCACTTTCCAGAGGACATGCCCTGACATAATCATGTTAAACGGAGAGTGAAAAAAATCTATCAGCATTATAATGATAAGTATGAGGATAGGTTAAGTATGAGGATAAGTATTTCAATGTTAACTGTACAAAGTGAAAGACTCGGTGTCAGCTGCACAACCAAACTCATATCATAGAAATATCTGCCTACAGCTAAAATATGTCCGTACACGTACGCTTGTGTTTGTGTCCTCATAACCAATGCATGGTGCTACTTTATCTTCCAAAAAATATTCAGTGTAATGATATAACTTATTATGCTCACATTGATAAGAATTTCTGTGTGTCTAGGTTCCTGTCATGCATGAATCCTCGGGATGGAGAAACACACTATCACATGATAAACGTTACTTAAAAAAAAAAAAAAAAAAAAAAACTGTCTGGAAGGCCGTGTTCTGTACACTTACACTTCCATTAAGATGGCAAAAAGCCTGGAAAATACTCTTAAGGGGTGGAAGATGATGTTTTACAGGGTCAGCTTTTTAATATAAAGCTATATCGCTCTACAGCACACTGTAAAATAAGTTTAGGCACAAACTGTCTACCAAGTAACATTTTTAGGTGTTAAAGGGGCACCTCAAGACACAAATACTACTTAAAATGGCCTTTTTGCTTAAACTTTATTGAATAAAAATGGCAAAGGTTGCGCTTTAAATAAACAATACATGTGTTGCATGTTTCAGATTTAAGCACTGTATTTTTTTTTTTTACAAATGCTCATGGTCCAGGTTTTTGGTGTCTTGGGGCCATAAATTCTGCTCTACACACATTCATCTCTGCATCTGCTTAGAGTTTGGGTCACTTGTAATGTTCATTTAGGAATGCAATGTGTGCTAACCATTGTCTCAAACTTGTAATGAGAAGCACTTAGAAACTGCCTGTTGTCAACAAAATAAAAGCTTAAAAGTTTAACATAAAAAAATTAAGTTTTATTTTAGAGTAGTAAAATTTATTTTAAAATAGCATTTCTTATTTTGTGTAATATTTAATAATAATAATAGAAAACTAATTATTATTATTATTATTATTATTATTAGGGGTGGGAATCTTCAGGCACTTCACGATCCGATCCGATTCCGATTCTGGGAGTCACGATCCGATTCCAAAACGATTCTTGACCTAAATTTTTTCCCCCAATTAATTCTTCTGCTGTGCAAATACAACTTTACAATTTAAAAAACATGTAAAATTGCAGTTTCTATGCTTTTTGTTTATAGTTGGAATCTCTGTAAAAGTAGGTGTCAATCTGTTTTCATTATCAACTAAATATCACAATGCTCACATTCTCAGTTTTCAATAGTACTGCACATGGCTACATTTTCATATACGTTTTATATCAAATTTATTTTGTGCCAATTTTACTTTATTTTCAAAATTATATAAGCAAGGTACTTTTTAAAATAATTACTTATTTAAAATAAGTGTTCTTTAGGTATCCGAAAGTTTACAGACAATAGTTTTTCTTTTTTTCCTCAGCATTACTGCCGTTTTATTATTACTGATATCATAGACAGGCAGCTTTACCAGGCTGCATTCAAACTAATGCACAACAGTGCCTAGTGGTGACTTTTTTTTTTTTTTTACCAGGTATGCTGAGTGCTAAAACCACCAGTAATACCAAAAATAATAATATCTTTAGATTATTTAGAAACCAATAAAATCAGAGACGAAATCATATTTTAATATTTCCTCTTTTTCCTGTTTATTATATAAAAAAAATATATACATTTTATATAGGCTATTTGTCTTTTTTATTTTGGGAGAAATTATGAAAATATACAGCTAGGATGTGGTTTTTTTTTTTTTTTTTTTTTAGTCGAGTAAGTTGTGCATCAAACACAATATGATTTTTGGCAATCAGGCTGAGAATTCTGAGGAGTCGAGAAAGATGCGGAGAATCTGTTTGCCCGGAAGATTAAATCTCAAATAAGGGATCAACTTATAAGCATGTTTATATTATTTAACACGTGAACGCATTCTCTCTGACAGCCTGGATAGCGGAGCATTAGCAGTTTATATGGACGGAATGCCATACACAGATCTATTTCGATATATCAGATGTTTTGTCCTGCTCTCAAAACATAACTGACTGTATGTACAGTTTAGTTTAAAACTATTGAAAATGCAAGTGCATTTAACCGCATCCGCAATCGAGCTTTAGGACGAACAAACCCAAAGCGCACGTGAGTCTGTCAGTGCACGAGTTTCGTGCATCTAATAGTACTGCATTCCAGACGGCAGAAATGAACGCATATCGCAAACACGGCGGGTGGAAGCACACACTGTCAAGCAGTGCGCACGAGTCTACAGTGCAAATTCTGTGCAATGAATCCTGCCGCATCTCTAGCGCGCACACGTGCCATATGCGGGGAATAAACAAGCTCAGAATCGATTCTGAAATATTAGGAATCGATTCAGAATCGTTGAAGATAGAATCGCGATGCTTCGGAGAATCGATTTTTTCTCCCACCCCTAATTATTATTATTATTATTATTATTATTATTATTATTAATAATTATTAATTTGTTTGTTAATACAATTATTCTTATTGTTATATAATCACAACATTATTTGATCAAATTGGGCAGTCTTATTTTGACTACCTATGTCTGGCGAAGGAGCAGGAATTGAACTCATAAGGTTACTGTATTGAAAAAATATGTTCCCCAGAACACAGGGAATCAGGGTGGTGGCAGCATTATGCTTTGGGTATGCTTTACTGTGGCAAGGACCACTTAAAAAAAAAGACAGCACTAACTACAGAAAAACTTAGGCGTTAATTAAGATGCAATCAGCAGGAGCACTGGGACAATTAATCTTCCATCAAGGCAAAGACCCAAAACACACTGCAAAGGCAACACTAGAGTGGCATATACTAAAAGGTAAACATCCTAGAGTCCCATTTGGAGTACAAACCAATACATACGAACTGACTCTACATAATGGAGTTATAGTAATTTTGCCAAGAGATTGAGTAAAACTCTCAAAAGAGCTGATAAACTCACACAAACTGCTGCCTAAATGGTCTCAAGTATTCAGTGGCAGATTAGCACTTATAGTATGCATTTTATATATGTACACACACACACACACACACACACACACACACACACACAAATCCACCTTTTACATTAAGTGAAATGTAAGCACTTTAAGCCAAGCTCATTTTCTTTTGGCATCAGGAAAAAGGTGAATATATATACCAATCATAACATTATGACCACCTTCCTAATATTGTGTTGGTCCCCCTTTAGCTGCAACACAGTTCATTTGAAGATTGTTTTTAAGTTCACTTCAATTCAAAGTTGTTATATTTTTTAGAGCCTATTAAATGTGAAAAATAATGGCATATTATATTTCAAATATACTGTAATCTTAAATGGCTATACGTAATGGCTAAAATTGAGGGGGAAATGCATTTAATAGAGACATCAGCAGCATTATTGGTATCAACTGGTATCATTAATAATAGGCTACTACAAATAAGCATATTGGAATGATTTCTGAACGATCACGAGACACTGAAAAAAAATTGAAAAATATTTCACAATATTACTGTTTTTACTGGATTTACTGGATCTGTGTTGCATGTTTCAGATTTAAGCACTATATTTTTTTTTTTACAAATGCTCATGGTCCGGGTTTTTGGTGTCTTGGGGCCATAAATTCTGCTCTACACACATTCATCTCTGCATCTGCTTAGAGTTTGGGTCACTTGTAATGTTCATTTAGGAATGCAATGTGCGCTAACCATTGTCTCAAACTTGTAATGAGAAGCACTTAGAAACTGCCTGTTGTCAACAAAATAAAAGCTTAAAAGTTTAACATAAAAAAAAAATAAGTTTTATTTTAGAGTAGTAAAATTTATTTTAAAATAGCATTTCTTATTTTGTGTAATATTTAATAATAATAATAGAAAACTAATTATTATTATTATTATTATTAATAATAATTATTAATTTGTTTGTTAATACAATTATTCTTATTGTTATATAATCACAACATTATTTGATCAAATTGAGCAGTCTTATTTTGACTACCTATGTCTGGCGAAGGAGCAGGAATTGAACTCATAAGGTTACTGTATTGAAAAAATATGTTCCCCAGAACACAGGGAATCAGGGTGGTGGCAGCATTATGCTTTGGGTATGCTTTACTGTGGCAAGGACCACTTAAAAAAAAAGTAATAGAGACATCAGCAGCATTATTGGTATCAACTGGTATCATTAATAATAGGCTACTACAAATAAGCATATTGGAATGATTTCTGAACGATCACGAGACACTGAAATTTTTTTTTTTAAATATTTCACAATATTACTGTTTTTACTGGATTTTGGATCAAATAAACGCAGCCTTTGTAACATTTGTACCAAACGTTTGATTGGTGGTGTACCTGTCAAAGCACCTGACAGGGCAAGGTGCATTAAACATAATGCCTATTCATTCTTTTGAAGTGCATGATATAAAGCATTTTAATGCATTGGGGAGCAAGAATCATGCACCATTTCCCACAATCAGCAATCCCTTCACAAAATGACACAGCTTTGTCATCTTTTAATATTTTAAATATTTGAAAGCATTTCAGCATTGACATATCAGTCATTAACCTTTTTATTTATAAAGGATTTTTTTTTAAATGACAGAACTTTAGAAATGAGAACTTATTTGTTATATTAAACAGAACATACAGGTTGTTGGTGGTGACATTAGTGGTAATTGAATATTTCTGTAAAAAAGAATAATAATATTAATAACTAAGATAATACTAATACTACTAATAATATAAAACCTAAGTTCTGACAGACAAGGCTTATGAATATATAAGTCAGACTGCTTGCATGCAGTCAAACTCATTTGCTGAAAAGGTGGACATGAAAGGTGCTCATCATGTGCATGTGAGAGTAACAAGCAGAGCGCTCATAGTTAAGTGACCATGAGTAAAGGCATGAGTTACAGTGTATCAGGAAATACTGTTAATTCATTGATATCATTGGGAACAATGTGCTGTAAATGGACAATACATTTAAACACTATAATCATGCTCTTGAAAAGACTGAGTTGTTGGAGCTTGGTGGTGGTGACATTTAAGTTATGCAACTGTGATGTAGCCTACTTTGTTTATAACCTACATGTAGGTTTTCACTTCTGATTGCTAAAATGCTTGACACTGAAGATTATCCCAAAGAATCAAAAATGTAAAAATCAAACATAGAGCTTATTTTCTGCAATAATCCAAAAGTCAATGGAAAAATAAATTGAAGAAGTTTTTTTTGTTGAAACAGATTTATGCTAACTTTAGGGTTGGCCTATAAAAATATGTTCTGTACGAGCTTACACAGTCTTACACAGACTCTAGTGTGTATGCAAACTGATGCGATCACACAACACAACACAAGACAAGATGCAGTGAAAATGTATCTGTTCTAAACTTATTCTTAGCACCTAACCCAATCACTGGTGTGTTAAATCTAAATTTATTAGCCAGTGGCTAACAACACACATTATTTAGTCGCCTACCACAAAATTTAGCCGCATATGCGAGTCATTGGCTTGCAAAGTAGAGGGTTGTTACTGGACTGATGGCAGCAGTTCATGTGCTGCACTGCCTGCACACTGGTGGATTTGTTTCACAGCCGTGAAAGAGACATTACAACATTACCAATTCAACTCCTGGCAAAATAATATGACAAGTGAATGTGAATCTATTGCAAGCCCGTATCCAGTAAATACAAGATCCAATGCTTTCTTTTTGGACCGGATGAAAACAGATGTTACATAATCTTTCCCTTTCTTCGCAGAGAGACAACTCTAAGGAAGTGTGTAAAGTTCAGCCGTCTTTCTGACATGTTTGCAGCACCAAGTTTGAAGGCTGTGATGACTGGTAATTACCGCCAGCAGACAAGTAGGCTTTGGCACCTGTGTTTTCTCTGAGAGCAAGATAATGAAAAAACAACAGCGCTGTCATCACCTTCGGGTTCCTGATTGCATTATCAAAACTACAGCCGGGCTTGGCATCTGGGCGTGACCTTGTTAACTGCCAGGGTAATTAAGTTTAACCAATTGGGAGAGGGGATGATAAATTATTAGCAGGTAGATTTTGTTCACATTTTATTAAATTGGCCTGCCAAAAGGGTCGGCCAAATTATCTGGGGCCTCATTTGTTGGAGGCCAGCCACATTGGCGCATCTGTTACAATTATTTATAATTTCAAGCAGTCGAAAACCAACAGAGTTCGGCATCAGCCGCGTAAAGCAATTTACAAATGATCTGATGAGGGAGTGTTTGAGTCTTTTCCCCTCATTTCTAGCCAGCAGGGAAGATGAGGGGTGAAGAAGGAGAATAAAAGGGTGAGAAAAAGAGAGAGTGTGAAAGAGTGTGAGTGTGTGTGCAAGAGAAAGAGAGCAAGTGAGAGAGAAAGAAAGAGAGGGGAAAAAAAACAGCGTGCTGTAATTACAGAACACGATTAGGTTGTTCTGGGAGTTTTGCTGGCACTGGTGGTCTCAGTGTAGAAGCAGAGGGAACATATGGAGGGGCTCGTGATTGCTCTCCCCGAGGCCCGTGACCCGTCTGCTGGCAAAGCTGCGAGCTGCATCTGAATTAGACTGTTCTACACATGTACCATTTCTGCCACAAAACAAATCTGATCACTGTTAATTACGAAACAGCTATAATCAGGCCCCTGACTGTATGAAGCCAGTAGACGAGGGCTTTGCTCTGGGCCAGAGCTGCTGTAATGTGTGTGTGTGTGTGTGTGTGTGTGTGTGTGTGTGTGTGTGTGTGTGTGTGTGTGCGATAGCGAAGTGTTCCCTATAAACACAGAGGCGTCTCTGCATGGCTGCGTGTTTGTGAGAACACAGACATGAGTGACTCTCGGGTCAGGGTCGTGTGCGAGCAGGCCTGTGTTTTTAACTGCTGATCTGAGCCCCTGCAGATGGACGGGGACTGTATGTGAGTGAATAAGTGACCGGTTGGGCCTTTAACACATGGCTGGGGTTTATTAATGAGTCTCAGTACACACGCTGCTCATCTGATGAAAGCACTTGAGCACAAGAGGTCATATCATTACAGTAGAAAACATTCAAAATAAACTCACCAGCATCCAACAAAATGTTTTAGGACAGCCAGTGGCTGGATTCATTTGATGGCGTTCTTGCTAATACAGCTGTTTTAAATACATTACAGGATTTCATAATGTTTTGAAGAAATGACCATACACTAGCCATGATTAATTTCTGTATACAACTAAAAGTTATTTTTGGACAGTACTAGCAACACTTGTGACGTGTGTGTGTGTGTGTGTGTGTGTGTGTGTGTGTGTGTGTGTGTGTGTGTGTGTGTGTGTGTGTGTGTGTGTGTGTGTGTGTGTGTGTGTATATATATATATATATATATATACATACACTTGTTTTCCTCTTTATTTTTTTACAATTAACAAAAAGCAAAAAAAAAGGCATCTAACTGGCTTGCTTTTTCTTTTTTATTCTCTGTTTATTTTATTTACTATATAATTTATTTAAAAAAAAAAACTGTGTTAGGCTAACTGAGCCTTGTAATGTTATTAAGCACTGTTATTGCTATTTTGGTAATTTGATTGCTTCCATTGTCCTCTTTTGTAAGTCGCTTTGGATAAAAGCATCTGCTAAATGTCTAAATGTAAATGAAAATGTATTCCCTAACTATTTTTACTTTTTTTTGTGTGTGTGATACTTGAGTTTCACTGGCTAATAAAATGTTTCTACAATTTTTTTACATGTAGACAGCAGCTTTGCCAGAAATTATGGTTAATTTTGCTTTTGACATACAGTTTGGGATCAGTAAGACTTGTAATGTTTTTAAAGAGGTCTCGTATGTTCATCAAGGTTGCATTTATTTGATTAAAAAAAATTGATTAAAAAGAAATATTGCAAATGTTATTACAGTATAAAATAATGGTTTCTATTTTAATTTACTTTAAAATAAAATGTATTCCTGTGACGCAAAGCTGGATTTTCATCAGCCATTACTCCAGTCTTCAGTATCACATGATCCTTCAGAAATCATTCTAATATGTTAATTTATTATTAGAATTGTCTATGTAAGCAACAGTTGTGCTGCCAAATATTTTTTTGGAACCTGTGATACTTTTTTTCAGAATTCCTTGATGATTAAAAAGTTAAAAAGAACAGCATTTATTCAAAATATAAATCTTTGCTATCACTTTTTATCAATTTAATACATCCTTGCTGAATAAAAGTATGAATTTCTTTCAAAAAAAAAGAAAGAATAAAAATGTGCTGATCCCTAACTTTTGAAAGGAAGCGTATATTGTATATATTTTAAATAAATAAATGCTGTTATTTTTAACTTATTAATCAAAGAATCCTGAAATAAATGGCAGGTTCCAACAAAATATTAAGCAGCACAATTGTTTTTAACATTGACAATAAATCAGCATATTAGAATGATCTCTGAAGGATTGTGTGACACTGAATAGTGGAGTAATGATGCTTAAATTAGATTTTAATGTATATTAAAAAAGAAAAACTTTATTTTACATCGTAATATTATTTTACAATAAAACTTTTTTTTGTATTTTGGATCAAATAAACCCTGTCTTGATGAGCATAAGAAACATTTAAAATCCCAAACTTTTGAACGGGAGTGTACCCACAAACTCAGTTCATATACAGTATATATTTCTCATTATTGTGACTTTTGCAACTGTCATAGCGTAATTTTATTTCACAATGCAATTATTTGTTTTTACTTTGTCTTGCTTTAGCTTAAACTTTAAAATAAATAAAATAAAATTTTCATTCTCAATGACTGATACAGTCTTTGTCATGGAATACACTTGTTTGTTTACATAGAGTTCGCAGTTATTTTCAAGATCTGAAGTAAATTATCCACTGACTCTCACAGGCTGTCAAAATGACAAGTCTGACTATTTTAACTAGCTTTGTATTGTTTCAATGTGGAGTTGGAGGTCCTGAACAATTGCTAAAGACACAAAGGGTGGCCTCTGAAAAGTTTGGGAAGCACTTGCTGTGGAAGTACAATAGGCCTGATGAGACATCATTGGACTAATGTTATCTAAACAAGTTGAGTGAAACAAACTGGTGAGGCAGCCCACAGTGATGGAAGCACTGCCTCCTAAAGATTTTAAGCCAAACACATCGGTAGCCTCTCAGTATGCTGGAAGCTCAGGGTTTGAGCGTCAGATAGTGATCAAAAGAAACACATCTACTCATCTAAACATGACCCCACATAACAAGCCGTGTGTGCAGGGAGCGGACACTTCAATTATACATCTGACAGCTCGGCTTTCACTAACACTAATAACACGCAGAGGCAGATGTTGAGAGGAGCGTCTGGGCTCTGGAATAGGGAGAAATGGGGAGAAAGACATTGAAATTTCATCACTTGGGAGGTTTCTCGCAATCTCAAAGTTGAATTAAATTCATAACATTCCACCTATTAAATAAATACTTCTATAGGTGATAAAGCTGATTAAGTGGCCCCTAAATGTCTTTGGCTGTCTATAAAAATCTGGCTAAACACAGAAAAAAACAAAATGGCAGCATTAATTAATTCTGGGATTAATCAATAAATTCACTTGAAACAGGTTAATAAAAATCTGCATGTCCAATCAATCCACACCACAAAATCAATTTGCCAGATGTAGATCCTAGAGGAGCAACAAACACTCACCCTGAGATGTGAGCAGCAATGTGGTTCAAACAGTTCTTTTTGACAGTGTTCATAATAAAACTTTGTCACTCAGTATAATAGCTAAAGTGCATAGACAATTGAACAAAAGCTGCAATAAACCTTCTCGCCGCCACCGATCTGCCACATAGAGTGTTAAATGCGTTGCTAATAGACTGCAAGATGCAACACTTCCTGTGTAATCCTCAGGAGGCCAATTCTAGATTTGGTTTTCAATGGCTTTTGACTATAAAAGAGGAACCTACAAGGTTTAAAGCTTGATTTAGATCAGAGAATGACACAGACAGCATAGTGACAACCTGGGTCACGTCACCGCACAGCCAGACAGCCGGAAGAAAAGGAAAGATAAAAGGAAATATAGATGTAGCAAAGCAAAGAAAAATCCTGAGGGAAAATAGTGCAATCGGTAGGATCACTGGGATTTATTTCCAAAGAACAATGACTTGAAATATACAGAAAAGCCACACAGTGGCCAGTCAAAGCTCAGATCACAAACCAATAGATCATAAAATGAGAAGTTTAAATATGGCCCTTGGTCTATCTAGTTTTCTAAATAATTTTGTCAAGGAAAAAAGCCTAAATTGATGATTAAAGCTAAGAGATACGATCAACAATTTTTTTGACCATTTTGCATGAATTCTACAGGAGGTATTTATACAATGACACGTCTTATTTCTTCTCTACTTACTTTCGTACATATGTATGTTAGTTTCATGTCTCTTAATGGTCTCTTTCTATACTTTCATTTTCCCTTAATCCTTCTTTGTTCTACATTGTACTATTCCAAACAATGTTCAAAACTTTGTGTTACGAGCACTCGTGTTATTTGCCTCTTAATGATGAATCGCTTGTTGTATTCCTCATTTTTAAGTCACTTTGGATGAAAGCATCTGCTAAATGAATCAATGTAATCAGAGTTAGTTAACATGTACTTGTAAAGTTACTTAGTAGTTAGTACAATGTCTGGACTATCAAAAATATTGTAACCAAAATGAATTAATTCGTAATTAAAAACTAAGAACATATTATATTATATTATATTATATATTGAAAAAAAAATGTTGTGGACTTTCTTTGATTTAAATGTAATAAAATGTAAAAATGAATGTACTTTGCTTAATCCCACTGAAGCAAAACTTGGATTATTTATATGGGACAGGCCACATCCATCTTTCTAACCACAGAAGAACATGATTCTGGCCTGCACTGGCCTTTGTGCTCTTCTTTAGTCCCAACTAGCCACACAATAGGCTTCTTTTTTGTTCCTCTTGGACTTTCCTTGCTCCATCACTCCTCCCTTATTCAAATGAGAGTCTGGTCTCGCTCAGCTCCCTCTGCTGATCAGCACTTTGATCATTCCTAACATTTAAAATTAAAATAAAGCTCTAACAACCAGTGCATTAGAATTTAACAGGTGTTCAGGAAGAAGCTGATACAGAATTTCAGATTACACTAGAATACACATCCCAGTCAGTGCAATTATAGCGGGGAACGGAAAGCCCTCTTGACTGTGTTACACCTTGGGATAACTGATCAGATCACTTTGATGTCTGTAGGTAAAACTGTTAAGAAACAAAACAGCAAGGCAGCCGCTACATGTGTTCGGTAAACACAAATTCATATTCAAAGCAATACATTGGAAGTCTGCATAAAGCATGCACGGATTATTGTGCATACCCAAAATCATGTGATTTGCCGCCTTACTGTGATGCTCACGTGTACAAACACACAAAACACATATCTGGCAACGCATACAACACCACAGATTTGAGACCTACCTACTGAGGAAATCTTGCAGAGTTATACTTACTAACTGAAATATTTGCTACTCCTCAAGCTGAAATTTTAGCAACGATCTACATGACTGCTACAAAACTGCATAATTTCATCCACATTAAGCCATTTTCTACTAAGGATTTAAGGGATAAGTTCACTTGCAGAACACGAATTTACAGATAATTTACTCACCCCCATGTCTTTTTTTCTTCAGTCATAATAAAATTATGTTTTTTGAAGAAAACATTTCAGGAATTTTCTCGATTTAGTGGACTTCTATGGTGGCCGCGAGTTTGAATTTTCAAAATGCAATTTAAAAAGGCTTCAAAAAGCTCTAAATGATCCCAGCCAAGGAAGAAGGGTCTTATCTAGCGAAACGATTGGTTATTTAAAAAAAAAAAAAATTACAATTTATTCACTTTTTAACCACAAATGAGGTTGAGGTTAAAAAGCATATGAAATGTTTTTTTTTTTTTTTTTCAGCAAAAAAACTATTTATTTACGACTGAAGAAAGAAAGATATGAATATCTTAGATCAGGGGTTTTCAAACCTGTCCTGGAGCCTCCCCTGCCCTGCACATTTTGCTTGGCTGTATCCGAAATCGCCCCCTATACCCTCAAATAGGGCACTATTTGAGGGGACAGCCATTTTAAGTGGTGTTCGAAACCATAGTGGACATTCCCGAGTGCACTCATTCAATCCCACAATGCACCGCAAAAACGAGTGTACAACTGATGTACGCTCAACGCGCTCAACAGCTAGAGATAACCCATAATGCACTGTGAGAGTCGCACGCTGACTGAATCCCGCGTCTCGCCAGACGATGGCGCCCGCAGCTGAATCATCATCCATCTGTTCATTTTACAACGCGCTGGTCCACTGCGTAATACAGCATACAACACAGGTACAAATTCGTTGTAAATTGATTATTAAATTGTTTAACCAGTGTTTATACACAAATTCCCTGACATAGTTCAAGATAAATCCTTTAATCTTACTACTAGAACTGTTTTAAATTATTGTTAAACAGTTAGCAATACTATGCAAAAGTGGCAGTCCTTCCGGTGCACTTAGTGTCCGAATTCACTCACTCGTTTTCATTCACTCCTTCAAGTGAACTGTACGAGTGGACTAATGTAGGGAATAGTGAATAGGGTATAGGGGGCGATTTCGGATACAGCCCTTGTCTCTCTCATCTAATACACCTGATTCAAATCATCAGCTCATTAGTAGAGACTGCAAGACCTGAATTGGGTGTGCCTAATAAGGGAGACATACAAAATTTGCAGGGCAGGGGAGGCTCCAGGACAGGTTTGAAAACCCCTGTCTTAGATGACACAATTATCTGTAAATTTTTGTTCTGGAAATTAACTAATCCTTTATTAGTTCCTGTCCTGTGGGTGTCGCTGTTTCGCTGTTTCCCTGCTTCCTGTTTGCCTCGCTGCAGTGTGGTCTGTTTGTTTGTAACGTTAGCTCTCTGCAGCTTCGTTTTTCTACTGGATTTTCTACTGGATTCTCTATCTTATTGTTAATTCTGCCGTTTTAAATTGATAGATATAGCTTAATTTAATTTCTGGTCTTATCCATCAAACTAATCTGACTAATTTGATTGTTCGCCTTACTCTATAATCACGAGTGCAGCACGTTAGCATTCCATAGCAGGTTAATTTGCCGCTCGCACTCCATTCACGCTTTTAACTCTTGTTTACTATTTTTAGCATTGCGCTGGCCGGTTAACTTGCCATCTGCGTTCCATTCACGTTTTTATTTATTTTTTCTCGTGTTTAATATCGTTAGTACTCTTTTAGCCGGTTCCGTTCCGTTTTTTCTCCCCCTGATCTGTTCTTC
Organism: Garra rufa; assembly: GCF_049309525.1. Lineage (NCBI taxonomy): Eukaryota > Metazoa > Chordata > Actinopteri > Cypriniformes > Cyprinidae > Garra > Garra rufa. The sequence continues at coordinate 31,822,670 of NC_133366.1, read as the reverse complement.
AGGAACTCTAACAACATTGGTAAGTTGAAATCATTCTACAATCACGGTGAGTAATGGCTTCTTCTCCTACAATTGTAGTCTGCACTGCTTGCCACATGTATAGCTTATCTATCTCTGTCAGCAGTGAGCCTTATACATGTGATAAATGCAGGAATATAGTCAGGCTGACAGAGAAGATTTCAGAACTAGAGTCACGCATCCAAACTTTAATGGAGGATAGTAAGAATGTGAGGGCCTTAGATACGGTTTTGGATGTGACTAGCTCAGAAAGCCCTGTACATTGTTCGGTTCCGGTAACAACGCCCATGCAGCAGGGCAATTGGGTGACTGTGAGGCGGCATAGTCGCGGGTCAAAACACCGCTCTTCCGTTCCGATCAGAACATCAAACAGGTTCTCCCCACTCAGTGAAGCACCCACTGAGAAACCTGATGAAAGTGCTCTAGTAATTGGCGATTCTATTGTACGGAACGTGAAAATAGAGACACCAGCCAACATAGTCCAATGTTTACCGGGAGCCAGAGCGCCTGACATCTTGGCAAATTTAAAAGTGCTGGCTAATGCTAAACGTAAATTCAGTAAGATTGTTATTCACGTCGGCGCTAATGATGTTCGACTTCGCCAGTCGGAGATCACTAAAAATAATGTTAAAGAGGTGTGTGATCTTGCAAGTACGATGTCAGACACTGTAATATGCTCTGGTCCCCTCCCGGCTTACCGTGGTGACGAGATTCACAGTAGACTGTGGTCACTCCATGGCTGGATGTCAAAGTGGTGCCCGCGAAATAACGTAGGTTTCATAGACAATTGGACAAGCTTTTGGGGCAGACCTGACCTGTTGAAAAGAGATGGTCTTCATCCCTCCGGATGTGGAGCATCTCTTCTATCTAGAAATATGGCACATAGTCTTAGAGTTTGCACTTGACTCACTGGGGCCCAGGTCAGGAAGCAGACAGACTGGCTAAACCGACCGTCTGCTAGCCGCCTCACGTCACAGAAATCAGTTAATTCTCAGCACATAGAGACCCTTTCACCTAGATATCACTCTATAGAGACTGTGTCTGTTCCCCGAGCTAGAAAATACAAAAAACGCCTGAATCAAATCAAGACCAACAATTTAATTGATGTTCAACAAATAAAAAATATATATAATACAGAGAAACGATTGATAAAGCTTGGCTTATTGAATATCAGGTCCCTTTCTACGAAAGCACTTTTTGTAAATGATATGATCACTGATCATAACCTAGATGTGCTCTGTTTGACAGAAACCTGGCTAAAACCAGACGATTACATTATTTTAAACGAGTCCACCCCCCAAGATTACTGTTATAAACATGAACCGCGTCTAAAAGGTAAAGGAGGAGGTGTTTCTACTATTTATAGCAGTATTCTCAATGTCTCTCAGAGAACGGGCTTCAATTATAACTCGTTTGAAGTTATGGTGCTTCATATAGCATTATCCAGAGAAACAAGTACTAATGATAAATCCCCTGTGACGTTTGTGCTAGCTACTGTATACAGGCCACCAGGGCACCATACAGACTTTATTAAAGAATTTGCTGATTTTCTATCCGAATTAGTGCTGGCCGCAGATAAAGTCTTAATAGTGGGTGATTTTAACATCCATGTTGATAATGAAAAAGATGCATTAGGAACAGCATTTATAGATATTTTGAACTCGATTGGGGTTAGACAACACGTGTCAGGTCCTACTCATTGCCGAAATCATACTCTAGATTTAATACTGTCACATGGAATTGATGTTAATGGCGTTGAAATTCTGCAGCAAAGCGATGATATCTCAGATCATTATCTAGTCTCTTGTACAATCCAGATAGCTAAAACTGTTAATTCAATTCCTTGCTACAAATACGGTAGAACCATCACTTCTACTACAAAAGACTGCTTTGTAAGTAATCTTCCTGACTTATCTGAATTCCTCAGCATATCCAATAGCTCAGAAAAACTTGATGATGTAATAGAAACTATGGACTCTCTCTTTTCTAGCACTTTAGATACAGTTGCTCCAGTGCGCCTAAAAAAGATTAAGAAAAACAGTCTAACACCGTGGTATAACGATCATACCCGCGCCCTAAAGAGAAAAGCACGAAAAATGGAACGCAGCTGGAGGAAAACAAAACTAGAGGTTTTTCGTATTGCTTGGCGTGAATGTAATTTATCTTATAGGAAAGCATTAAAAACTGCCAGATCGGATTACTTTTCATCTCTCTTAGAAGAAAACAAACATAACCCTAGGTATTTGTTCAATACTGTGGTTAAATTAACTAAAAATATAGCAGCAACAGGTTTAGACATTTCCCAAAAGCACAGCAGTAATGACTTTATGACGTACTTTACCTCCAAGATAGACACTATTAGAGATAAAATTGTAACCATACAGCCGCCCGCTACAGTATCGCATCAGATTGTGCGTTGTAGATCTCCTGAGGAACAATTCCACTCATTCTCTATTATAGGAGAGGAGGAATTGTATAAACTTGTTAAATCATCTAAACCCACAACATGTATGTTAGACCCTATTCCATCTAAGCTACTAAAGGAGGTACTTCCAGAAGTCATAGATTCTCTTCTGAATATTATTAATTCGTCACTATCATTAGGATATGTCCCCAAAACCTTCAAAATAGCTGTTATTAAGCCACTCATTAAAAAACCACAACTTGACCCCTATGAATTAATTAACTACAGACCAATTTCGAATCTCCCTTTTCTGTCAAAGGTACTAGAAAAGGTAGTATCCTCACAATTATGCTCCTTCTTAGAGAAAAATGGTATCTGCGAGGATTTCCAGTCAGGTTTTAGACCATATCATAGTACTGAGACTGCTCTAATTAGAGTTACTAATGACCTGCTATTGTCAAGCGATCGTGGTTGCATCTCTCTATTAGTGCTACTGGATCTTAGTGCCGCATTTGATACTATTGACCACAACATTCTTTTAAATAGACTTGAAAATTATGTAGGCATTAGTGGTAGTGCACTGGCATGGTTCAAATCGTACTTATCTGACCGTCATCAGTTTGTGGCAATAAATGAAGAGGTATCATTTAGATCGCAAGTGCAGTATGGAGTACCTCAAGGCTCAGTGCTAGGGCCATTACTTTTTACGCTTTACATGTTACCCTTGGGAGATATCATCAGGAAACATGGTGTTAGCTTTCATTGTTACGCTGATGATACTCAGCTCTATATTTCTTCGCAGCCCGGAAAAACATATCCATTCGAAAAACTAACAGAATGCATAGCTGATATTAAAAACTGGATGGCGAATAACTTCTTACTGTTAAATTCTGAAAAAACAGAGGTATTAATTATTGGACCTAAAACCTCCACAAGTAATGACCTAAAACACAGTCTAATACTAGATGGCTGCTCTGTAAATTCGTCGACTTCAGTTAGGAACCTAGGCGTCCTATTCGATAGCAATCTCTCCTTTGAAAGCCACATTTCTAGCATCTGCAAAACCGCATTTTACCATCTTAAAAATATATCGAAATTACGACCTATGCTTTCAATGTCAAATGCTGAAACATTAATTCATGCGTTCATGACCTCAAGGATAGATTATTGTAATGCTTTATTGGGTGGTTGTTCTGCACGCTTAATAAACAAACTCCAGCTGGTCCAAAATGCAGCAGCTAGAGTTCTTACTAGAACCAGAAAGTATGACCATATTAGCCCGGTTCTGTCAGCACTGCATTGGCTCCCTATTAAACATCGTATAGATTTTAAAATCTTGCTAATTACTTATAAAGCCCTCAATGGTTTAGCTCCTCAGTACTTGAACGAGCTCCTATCGTATTATAGTCCTTCACGTCCGCTGCGTTCTCAAAATTCTGGCAATTTGATAATACCTAGAATATCAAAATCAACTGCCGGCGGCAGATCATTTTCTTATCTAGCGCCTAAACTCTGGAACAATCTACCTAACACTGTTCGGGAGGCAGACACACTCTGTCAGTTTAAATCTAGATTAAAGACACATCTCTTTAACCTGGCTTACACATAAAATCATTAACACATTTCTATAATTCAAATCCGTTAAAGGATTGTTAGGCTGCATTAATTAGGTCAACCGGAACCGAAAACACCTCCCATAACACCTGATGCACTCGTTGCATCGTAAAAAGAATGGCATCTACGCTAATATTAGTCTGTTTCATTCTTATTCCGAGGTCACAGTAGCCACCAGACCCAGCCTGTATCCGGATCAGATGGTCACTCCAGTCCCCCGGATCCAGTCCGTACCCAGCTTAGATCATGGATCACCACCTAGAGATGACTTCAATAGCCGTGGATGTCAACCAGATGAGCTCCAAGGCGGATCATCAATAAAGACCTCGCCAACCTTGACGGCCATCGGCGCTACACCACAGGATCCTGATGAGTTCTATACAATTGGACATTGGTACAAACTGCTGGTTTCGTCTGGCCAGAGGAGAACTGGTCCCCCGACTGAGCCTGGTTTCTCCCAAGGTTTTTTTCTCCATCTCTGTCACCTGTGGAGTTTTGGTTCCTTGCCGCTGTCGCCTCTGGCTTGCTTAGTTGGGGACACTTTCCAGCGATATCGTATACTATTTGAACTGAACTGACGATGATATCACTGAATTCATTGATGAACTGCTTTTAACTGAAAATTGATTGTTACAATAATGCGTTACTTACGCACTATTGTGCTGTTTAAATACTGTGCAGTTGCTTTGACACAATCTGTATTGTAAAAGGCGCTATATAAATAAAGGTGACTTGACTTGACTTGACTTTAAAGCATCCATCAGATGTTCATGAGTCTCTAAGGGTTACTTTGTGGCCAAATAAAAATAAATGTATTGAAAGTCCTCAAGTATGGAAGAATTACAAAATCTGGAGCCGAGCAATCAAAATCCTAACCCTAAATCCTAAATTGAGTAAAAAGACAGTGAAGTGATTTATAATAATATAAGAGACTTCTATTTTAAATAAACACTGTTATTTTAAAGGGGTCATATGATGCGGCTTCTTGTTTTCCTTTGTCTTTGGAGTTTTACAAGCTGTTTGTGCATAGATAAGATCTGTAAAGTTGCAAAGGTTAAAGTCTCAAACCCAAAGAGATATTTATTATAAAAGTTAAGACTCAGCCACGCCTTGCTAAAATGGCTCATTCAAACACGCCCCCACATGTCCACATCACAGCGTGGGTAGATTTGCATAACACCACCCATATGTATATGGAAAGAAAGGCGGCGTAACTTTTACTGGCTGTAGTATTGTTGCAGCCGCCATTGGAGACACAGTGTGTTTCATTGTGAAAGCGAAAATACTTTGTTTAGCCTTCCAAATGAGGACATAACTAGAAATCAGCCTGTAAGTACGTTTTAATTTTTAAAGAATTTGCTACAGACTATTCAAACATGAGTTTTGAGCAGTGTAGAGTAGTGCTTGTTGTTTCTCATTCTACGATCGAAAATGCAGACATGGTGTTATGTTTATGTGAGCAACGTAACGAAAAAAAAAAGACCATATGAGTCATTATAATCAGTAGTTATGTCCCCACTGGATGCAACAAATGCCTCGTTTATAATGGGTTTATTGTTTCTGTCTCATCGCGCCGGGAAACGTCATCACAACATGATAAGGGGTGTAACATTTCCTTCACACGAGGTATTCGGCCAATCACAACATAGCTGGTCAATCAAAGAACACCTCACTTTTCATCAACGATGAGTTTTGTAAAAATCAAAGATTTCAGAAAGTCTGGGCAGAGAGGAGCAACAATAATGTAATAATAATGTGGAATTTTTTTTTTTTTTTTTAACCTCAAACTCGAATAAACACATTGCATTACACCAAATACACAAAATAATGCTCTTTTTAGCAACATCATATAACCCCTTTAACCTTTATATCTAATAAAGAATCCACAAAATAAGCAGCATGACTATTTTCAAAATTTATAATAATAAGAAATGTTTCTTGAGCACTAAATCTGAAGGATCACTGAAGAGTAATGAATGCCAAAAATGTAGCTTTGCCATCACAGGAATAAATTCCATTTAGAAAACATTTATTTTAAACTATAACAAATTTCACAATATTACCATTTTTGCAGTTACTTTTATTTTTTTGGTAGAATTAATGCAGCCTTGGTGACATAAGATACTTTTTTTTTTTTTAAACCTACAAAAGTCTCACCCACCCATATATACATATGCATTAACTGATTACATCCCTATTAGATCTGCTGAGAGGAGCTCTGGCAATGTTCGGGCAGGGTTAATGCCAAATGCTTTGGAGTTGTCAGACAGCATGAAGCCTTGCAAAAATGAACAAAAACTCCTGGTCATCTCTTCCCATTCATCTCTTACTGAAAGGCATTTCATTTATTATGGATGCGGTTATACTAAGAGGAGAAAAAGGAAATGAACGGTGTGTGGTTTTGCTGAAGTGCTCGTTCAGCTTGCTTTGCATACAAAGGGCATTGAGCATGATGTAAATCTGTCATGGTGCTCCCCACACGGACTCACCTCACAGTGCCCCGCGGCTGCTGTGAAACTCTGCAGCTGTGCCTGGAGTTCTTGGATCTGCTGATCTCTCTGGCTGAGCTGCATGCTGAGGGCTGCTTCCCGCTGGCGGAGCTGTTCCTGGCTGTGCCAGAGGGCTTGGTATGACACGCTCAGCTCGCTGTGGAGCTGTCACAGCAGAAACAGACAGTGAAGGACAAGCTCGGTTAATGCAGTTAAGTCCTTGCTAGAACACAAGTTCACCCCCCCAGGGGCTCCGTGTTCACTTGTGAGGACAGGCGCTAAGTTCACACAACAGATGCGCTCCTGTACCTTCTGGTAGGAGACGGTGTCTGCCGTGTGGGCCTCCTCTTGGCTGCGCAGGACTCTTTGCGTGTCCAGGTTAAGCCCCTCCAGCTGCTGAATGAGCTGGGCCTGTTCTCCTGCATGTTCCACACTCTGCCTGTACAGACACTGCAAGTCCTGGAGCTCGCGTCTGGACACAAACATCGCACACACATCATGGTCAACTCATATGGTCAGGGTTAATCAAACCTCAGCCAGATCTCTGTAACTGCTGCTTACTTGATTTGACAGAGCTGTTGTTCTTTGTCAGCTCCTTCCCGTTCTACAGTGGAAAGCTGAAGGGACAAAGCAGTTGAGCGACTCTGAGCATCTAGTACGTTCTGTCTGCTTCTGAACAGTTCCTCTTCCAAATCCTGTAAGATAAATTGATTGTTAATTGACAGCTGTTTCAATAGTATGACACTGATTTTCTGGTCTAGATCTATGTATTTGTTTAAAAAAATTAACTAAAATGCAATTCATACACACTGTACAAGGAATCTCTTCTGTGATGAACATGTTTTTAGCTTAAAATAAAATTCATTTAGAAGAATAACGTTCATGAGAAGAAAATATTAAATTATTTGGCACAATCTTTTTCAACTGTGTCTTAGGGGTGTGCGATATTGACAAAAAATAATATCTTGATATTTTCTGGGATTTTAGCGATGATGATAATTAAACAATATTTTGCTGAGTATGTTATTGTGCAGATATTTTAAGGACATGGACAGCTGACTAATAAAGTTTTTGATATTTTTTTATACTCTGTGTGCTTAGTTCACAGCAGTGATAGAAATTATTATTTTCCAATACGTTTAAATTGATTTTTAACTTCTATGGGCATTTTTACCTTTTTAAAGCCATTTCTTTTAAAAGTGTGCATCATCTTTTAAGTCCAATTCTTACATGTAATCAGTCAATTATAATAATACTACAAATAAAATCAGTATCAACAAAACTGATCTTTGCAGAAGTTGCATCTGAAGTGGCATTTAGATGGATTTACACAGAGTTTAATGCAGCTTAGAAGAACATGGAAGGCTTTAAACTGCAGTTACAAATGCATAAACAGTTTTGATATTTTAAACCTAAAACGTTTAAAATATATTTTAAATGTGAAATTAAAACCGGCAGTAGGTGGTAGCAAGTGAGCGACTGAACTGAATCATTTACATGGTTGATTCATTCAGGAACGAAACACCGTCATGTTGCTCAGAGACCCAAAACAGTGCAGTGGCTAAGTTTGGAATGATTTTTGTTGGCGAAATAGAGCAAAAACAGGCAATATGGTGTCTAAAATGTAATATAATTAACTTCTTGTTTATTGAAACGTTGTAGAAAAGCAGTATCACATTTGTAACCATGCTGTTTTTTAAGAAAAAAACTCTCTTCGTGTGATATTGATTAACTATATAAAATGATAAATATATCAATTTTCTGCCCCCATATCTTGAGTTACGTGATCATTCTAAATGTATTTTAATAGACTGAATCATGCGTACATGCACTAGTTTAACCTCACTTAACCGCGCACTCTGTAGATGTGTTATGTTTGCATACTCGATAATGTCAATTCGCACATTGTTAAAACAACAATTACGATATTATCACAAACTATATATATATATATATATATATATATATATATATATATATATATATATAGCACACCCTGACACCTGTCATAATTTTAAAAAACTCTTTCACTGCTTATTCAAAAGAATTGTGTCCGCAAAATCATGTGCTGTGACCAACAAAGTCATGTGTTTTGACAAATATGTAGTAAATATGCAGTAATTATGGGTGTGTGATATGTATTGTCTATGATAATACAGTAAAAAAACAAACAAAAACACTCTAATGCAAATGCAGATGTGATTTGATTTTATACAACAGTTCAGTAAACAAAAGAAACAATAAATAATAAAATAATAAATGAGTAAATAAAAAATGATTATTATTAATGAATATTATTTTCATAAATAATTATTTTTAAACAAATAAACAAATCTAATCAGAGAAAATCTAATATTCTTTTACTTGATAGTCACACCATGGGACATTTTTAAATTATAGATATAAAAAAAATTGAAAAAAAAAAAAAAAAACGTACGTACATATGTTTTAAACTAAATGTTTGAAATATTTGTTCTTTTCTTTATCATGGGCACTCTTTTCTGTCATCATACCACCTCACAGAGAACTTGACCACAGTAAAAAGGAACAAAGAAAGACAACAGAAGGAAAGTAAAACATGAGCAACTAAAGCGGGAAGCCTATCAGCAGCATATCACAGAAGCTGATGGAGATAATGAGAAGCAAACAGATGCCGAGCATCAAACGCTCAGGCCAGGAAGAGCACGGGCCAGCCCTCATTAAAAACTAGCCAGTGCTGACAGGGGCACTGAGAGAGACAGAGAACGCAGGAGGAAAGGGGACACAGTCCGAGCACCACTACAGTCTAATTTAATTGGACTAGTTAGAGTTTAAGGTCCACACAGACCTGCCTCTGCCCTTCCCCATGGAGAGTAATGAACACAAATCTGTATGTAAAGCAGGTTATCACACAGGTGCTTGAGTGACACTCAACCCAAGAGGACACAAGCCCTATTAAACATACACAAATGCTGAATGAGGCCCTATGGAACATACTAACAACAGCTCCTGCTCTGTCTGTCTGTAGTAGGTCATTATAGCCCAAGTCGCTAAGCACCGCGACAGCAGGCAGGACTGATTCGGGGCCACATGTAAAACAGCTCTGGTCACGTTGCACGTGGTACACTCCCGCTGTTGAGTTGGGAAAAGAAAAATTGGGCCCACCATGTAAACCCACCAAGTCATTATTTCGCCCCCCCCTGAACATATCTATCAATATTTAACATTTGCGCATTGTGAGACAAGTTCATTTACATGAACCCGCTTAGAAAGCGGCAGAAAAGAAGAAAAAAAAAGAGAACAGGGTGCGAAGCGGGGGACCTTACCTTGACTCTGGAACTGCTGACGGCCTCTTGGTCCCGCAATCTCTCCAGCTCTGCCTGAGAGGCTGAGTGCTGAGCATCTAATTGTTGCCTGGCTTCCTGTAGGGCACGCCTGCCCTCCTCCTCGCACTCCTGCGCCTGCCTCCTTGCTTCCTGCCGGGGAAAAGAGAGCGAGAGACGGTCGCAGCATTGGGATGAAAGGCCGGCAGTCCGGGCAGGGCCGGAGAGAGAAGTTTGGAGCTTACCTGCGTTGGCAGGGCAAGCCAAAGCCCACGCAGGTAGCCTGGCGCAGGGGCCATCTTTGGCTCTAATGACAGCTCTAATGAGAATAGCTCCACTACAGGCCCATTAGTCCTGCCAGCCTGCCTTTGATGCTGATCTCTCGCTCCTTTCTTTTTTTGCCCGCACTATCCTTCCCTCCCTTTGCTAAGAGAGACCCTGCAAAGACACATCCTCCCCAGATCTTCACTTTATCAATTAATCATGCCAGTCCCATCAGAAGGTAATTAAGGAGAAGCCACATCACATACACACTCTTTCCTCTGCTCGGCCATCATTAAGTATTTATCGAGAAAGTTAGCTGCTTTTCCGAGCTACGCTGTCGCTACCACCCCTCCCTCGCCGCCCCCCTGCCCCCGACCCGGGATTTTGAGGCCTTAGGCGATTGCCTCCAGGGGCTTGTCAGTTTTTTTCCCTCCCTCTCTTCCTGGTGTCACAGGCACAGAGGCAGAGCTTTAAAAGTGGTGCCAGTGGAAATTTGTCCAAACCTTAAGTTGTCGACTCTTATTCCCCAGTCTGTGCTGCAGAGCTGCCAGTTCTTTCTTCATTAGACCACACTCCTCCTCACTGCCACGCAACTGCTGGACTCGGTTGTTTATCTCCTGCTCTTGTGCCGTCACTTTCTGTTTAAAGAGCCACACGAGTGATCGTGAGAGACAGCCATTAGTCACAAGCAATCTGGGTATGCGTGTTTACAGGACTGAGAGTTAGGTTTCATTAATAGTTTCTGTAATGGGGTCAGCTGTTGCATGATACGGTGATGGGAAAGCATGTCGCAGGCATTTCGTCTTCTATTGCTAAATGTTTGCAAGTAACACACGGTAATTGCTGTACCATGACGTTTCAACAGGACATAAAAAAAGAATGATTTCAGTTGTTCGTTTGCCACTACATGTCACAAACCATGTGTGTAAACTGTCAATGACAAAGTACGAGTGGATTGTTTAAGCATACATTTTGGCCATAAACAGTTTTGTAATACTGAAAGGCCAAAAATCATTGCCATTTAATTAGCACTTCTCCAGTGAGAAGTATCTCCAGTATCTATTCCGTATGACCAGATGTGATAACATGTTAAAATGTGGATAATCTACAACAGGTAAACATATGAGCAGTGTGGATGCACTTCACAGTGTCCAATAATAATGATAGAGTAGCAATATGTAAAATTTGTTTGGCTTGTCAAATATTGAGAACAACCTCCTAATTAATTACTCAAATGTAATTCAAACATTTTTATTTTTAGTTCTGGTATTTTTGGTTAAAAAAAAAAACTCACATCAGTGCATTAATTAGTATCACAAAACAATTCATTGCCAATAGACCTTTTTCACAGAAACCGGAAATACGCAATCGCAGGGTATGCAGACTTCCTGTGTAATGTCAACACAGCAGAAAGCCGGGTAATTTAAAATTAAAATGGAGAGAGTCTACACAACTTCCCTCACTGTTGCCAAAGATAACTTTTGCCGACGTGATAAGAGTCGTGGAGGAAAACTCCGTCACAAAGAGGAACAAATTGGATAAAGGATATACATTTTTCCACGAAGAGTTTATCCGGGACGTTCTAAAACGCTTAACGTGAAACACGCTTAACGTGGCTTAATGTACGAAAAAACGACCAGGACACCCCAAATTTCTGTCAAACCATACTTGGAACAAACACTAACTACTATCAAAAGAACAAACCCTTATTCCACAGATAGTGAATTATATCACGTTAAGCGTTTTCTCCCCCATAGAAGCCCATTATAAGGAAACTGCTTAACGTGGTTTAACTTACCTCAACAGCGACCAGGGAAGACCAAATTTATGTTAAATTTCACTTATAATAAACACTTGCTGCTCTCAAAAGAACGAGCTCTTATTCAGCATATAAAGTGATCGTCCCCCATAGAAGTCCATTATACAAAAAAAAGCTTAACGTGGCTTAAAATTGTACTTATAATAAACACTTTCTGCTGTCAAAAGAATGAGCTCTTATTCAGCATATAAAGTTAATAATATCACGTTAAGCGTCCCCATAGAAACCCATAAGGAAACAGTTTAACGTATCTTAAAGGTTGTATCAGCGATTTCTAGGCTGAAAAACAAAGTGTCAATTTCAGCTGACCTTTCATCAAGATCCGCTCGCTGCCTGCCCCATAAATTGTCTGTGAAAAAAACGCGTCTCTCTGGTCAGCCTAGGGTCCGAGATATGCCAAAAAAACAATCGGCACTACCAACCTTTCCACACATAAACAAACAGTGTTCCAACCAATCTGCGTCAGGGGTTTGGTGTTGTGGACTTTCCTACTGGTGCAGGGATGTGAGGGAGGCGGAGCGAAAGTCCACAACACCAAACCCCTGACGCTGATTGGTTGGAACACTGTTTGTTTATCTGTGGAAAGGTTGGTAGTGCCGATTGTTTTTTTTGGCATATCTCGGACCCTAGGCTGACCAGAGAGACGCGGTTTTTTCACAGACAATTTATGGGGCAGGCAGCGAGCGGATCGTGAAGAAAGGTCAGCTGAAATTGACAGTTTATGTTTTAGGCTAGAAATCGCTGATACAACCTTTAACAACGACTGGGAAAAAAACAAATTTCTGTCAAAAAATACTTATATAAAAGTACTTGCTGCTGTCAAACGAATGAGATCTCATTCATCATATAAAGTGAATTATATCGTGTTAAGCGTTTTCTCCCTATAGAACTCCATTAAGGAAAAAGCTTAACATGGTTTGTTATAATGGACTTCTATGGGGGGCGATCACTTTATATGCTGAATAAGAGCTCGTTCTTTTGAGAGCAGCAAGTATTTATTATAAGTAAAATTTAACAGAAGTTTGGTCTTCCCTGGTCGCTGTTGAGGTAAGTTAAACCACGTTAAGCTGTTTCCTTATAATGGGCTTCTATGGGGGAGAAAACGCTTAACGTGATATAATTCACTTTATCTGTGGAATAAGGGCTCGTTCTTTTGATAGTAGTTAATGTTTGTTCCACGTAAGGTTTGACAGAAACTTGGGGTTTCCTGGTCGTTTTTTACATACATTAAGCCACGTTAAGCGTTTTTCACGTTGTTTAACTGGTTACCGGCATACCGGGGCGGAAATAGGTTTACACAGCAATTACGTATTTCCGGTGCAAAATACGGAAGTTGTGAGAAAGGTCTATACTCAGAACTAGAACGCAATGGCAGACTGAAAAGCGAAGCATATACACAAAACAAAGATTATGTCATTTTAAACCCATAAGACCTTCATCTATCTTCAAAACACAAAGGAATACATTTTGAGAGATTTTGGATTGAAATTGCATGACATTAAAATTTTGAAGTTTTAAAAAGTTCATAAAGAGATTGAAAATTGCGTCTCAAGCAAGCATGGTTGAGTTTCTCTTATACCACATTTGATGAGCTCTGTGTATGTGCAGTGACCAATGTTAATATCATAATAAAAGCCTAAATTAAATCTGTTCATCATATAAAGTGAATGTGTCACTTCAAAGGACTTAAAGATTAAACTGCTTGCTTATATGGAGAACTTTTACAAGGTCTTTACAATGAACTTATCAAAGAATCTATGTTTTGTTAGAATTAACTTTTGATGGAGGGACATAAATAGCTCATGCTTCATTAAAACCATCATTTTTGTTCTGAAGATGAACAAACATTTAATGGGATGAGAGAACTTAGATTTTTGGGTGAACTATTCCCTTAAGAAATGTTTTGTGTTCAGTGCAAATATTCAATATCATTCATAGTTATGCCACTACCATCTGTGATATTCTATAATGCGCTCCTATTGCTAACACGCACTTTAACCGTTTGTGTCAACTCGTCGTTGATATCTCAAAAAATAACCCTGAGCTGTGGGAGGCAATTAATTGCCATGTTGGGGGAAATCACTTGAATCTTTCTAGATAGAGAACTTATGTCTGTGCACCATGCAAATGCAGGTTTTAATAGAGATTTATAGCACAAGTGAAGCTCAATTCAAAATGTTGATAATGAGGTAGGCAAGCACTGTTTTAACCCCAGTACTTCTCAATTGGTAGGAAAAGAGGTTTAAAGAAGTTAAGAGGTCTAGGACAGAGAGATTAGCATTAGAAATCCCCAGTGCAGTTCAAAAATGAAAGCTAATTATGTTACAAAAATGGAAGAAGAGGGGTAATGGAAGGGGGTGGGGTGAGAGGAAAGCTGGTCAAAGTTAGTGTGGAAATGCAGAGATGAGATGAGGATTCAGCAGACCATCACACGGCCAAGGAAGGAAAAAGCAATTAATCACATTTGGGTTCGTTTGGCGCAAAATTTGGATGAGACGAATGCCAGTGGTTTTGAGTGGTACCCAGAATTCTGACTATTAATGAGTTTCTCAAACAGGGCACAATGGCCATATTCCAGGCTAGTGAAACTTAAACCTGACAGAAGAAAAGACTAATTCAAAACTTAATTATTAATCTTTTACAAAATATTCCTCACTAAAATATCAGCTACAAAATGTGCACAGTTGGCTCTGAATCTAAAACAAGCTCATTTGTGTTGAAAATCACTGTATTGAGGAATTGCTCACCAGAGATATCAATACACAAGATCAGTATTTAGTTGCTCTGGATGTCAACAGATCTGCCATCTTGGAACAGTCAGCATTTTATATTTATGGCTTATATAATGCTAATATACTGCAGATCATTTAACCCAGTGTATATACAATCTACAGCCTATCATAAACAGTTCATTTTATTTTTATACACATATAAATACTATCAGATTAACCATTTACAACTGTATGCGTGATGCATCAATCAGTATGTGCCAGACCAAGAACGCTAACCTAACATTATTAAATGTGATTAACAGTTCTAGGTGCGTAATTTAATCGGGGATGAGCCATATTTAGTGCATATGTGGAGTACAACAGCACTGGAATGTTTCAACATTTGCATCACTCTGCTTATATTTTTTGTAGCATTCCTGAATGTGAGTATACGTAAAGTTATTTTTAACTCTGTATTAACTTTAGCTTACAAGTTTTTTTCAGACTTGTGTTAAGTCACAGTGTCAGTGTTTTCTATTGCTTCAGGATAATTCATATCGGGGTTTCTCTCCCAAGTGAGTGGAGAGCAGGAATTTTCTTTGTTACTCAAGTCCACTCACACACTCTGTTCCAGTCTGTTTGTTGCTTGGCAACATTTAAAGATTAATGCTATGGCAGAAACATAAGATAGTTTTACCATCTTTTTATAGGTATTATTATTATTATTATATTTAAATTGTTTGGTTTATCCCTAGACCCTAGAGCAGGGGTCCCCAAACTTTTTTTTCTGAGCGGGCCACATAATTTTCTTTTCTTTAATGGGGGGCCGGGTCGGTTTATAAAAGAAAATTCCATGGGCTGGACTATTATTATTATTATTATTTTATTATGGTTTTACCTGTATTTATTATACCTTTTAATGCTAGAATAGTTTTTTTTTTTATGCACCAGACAGACAAATGATAATTTATTTTCAAAAGATATACAGGTGCTTCTAAGTAAATTAGAATGTCATAGAAAAGTTCATTTATTTCAGTAATTCAACTCAAATTGTAAAACTTGTCTATTAAATACATTTAATGCACACAGAGTGAAGTAGTTTAAGTCTTTGTTTCTTTTAATTGTGATGATTTGGCTCACATTTAACAAAAATATATCTCTGGCACTGCTCAGAGGGCCGGTCCAAATGTGAGGGCGAGCCGCATTCGGCCCCCGGGCCTTAGTTTGGGGACCCCTGCCCTAGAGGGTCCAAAGTCCACCCAATCAGAGACTCACAAAATGCTGTAGAAATAGGACAATATTTAGCTGAGATACAACAATTTAAAAATGTGGAATCTAATACTGAGAAAATTGCCTTTAAAGTTGTCCAAATCAAGTTCTTAACAATGCATATTACTAATCAAAAAATAAGTTTTGATATATTTACATATGAAATATACAAAATATCTTAATAGAACAAGTTTTTTACTTAATATCCTAATTATTTTTGGCATAAAAGTCAATAATTTTAACCCATACAATGTATTTTTGGTAGTGGTGGGCCGTTATCGGCGTTAACGTGCTGCGTTAACGTGAGACTCATATCGCGCGATAAAAAAAATATCGCCGTTAATCTATTCTCAAAGTTGGGTTGGGAGCTGGGTCTAAACTACGCAAGATATGATGACTTTAACCTTGATATTTTAGCGCGGATGACGTATATCTAGTTGAATTGCACTGTAGGGGGCGAGAACAAGTCTTCAACTTCTGTGAAATTACCACATCAAATGAGACGCGCAGACATGGATGCAGCTATGAAGCCGCTTCAGGGCAGGTGCGTGCGTTGCTAGACCCTTTTTACTGGGGCACGTGCCCCAGTGAAAATCTGCTGTGGCCCAGTAAAATCTCAAATTTGAGTTATAATTTACTTTGATAATCCCGAAATAAAGACATTAAACTATATGCAACAACTGAATTGACGCTTCTAAAAGCAACGCAGTTTATTGGAAGACTATGCACGCAGATAGGCTATCCATACCCGCGCGCCTGTGTATTTTACGGGAACGCGCACGTCGTACAGCCTTTTGCGCAGAAGTACTTGGTTACACAAGTTTGTATAGTTAATTGTGTTGTAAATGCAATTGTCAAGCAGTTTGTAATGCATTTTGGAAACAGGAGATGAGCGCCTGGTCTAATGCGCCACCTGGCTTGAGAAACCCGTTCTCAAAGACTTACTTTTAGTCATTATTTGGGTAGCACACATATTCTGAATGCCTTCAGCAGAATTTAAATTAGCCATTTTAATCTAGATTAATCTAGATTAATTTCAAGATTTAATCTAGATTAATCTAGATTAAAAAAATTAATCTATGCCCACCACTAATTTTTGGCTATTGCTACAAATATTCCTGTGCTACTTAGGATTGGTTTTGTGGTCCAGGGTCACATATATAAAATATATTATGTTTGATTGTTTTATGTTAGATTCATTTATGGTTTATGACCTTATTTCATTAAAAGGTTCAAGCAATCAGACTGTTGTTCCAGATCATTGATGAAGAGCACTTTACCAATACTGTTTCATTTTGAAGGTAACATCGTCAACAATATGCAGAACCATCTGACATTTATGACACACCAAATCCTGAGAAAATCGGTTAGAAGGGACTGTTACAGCCTGTTGCAAAGCACACCTGTCATCTGTCTGACATTCACTTCCTTGCAATTACAAGCAGATCCTGACCTTTCCAATATGGCAGTCATGCAGACGTATCACTGTAATTAGCAATAGTTGCTATGTGCCATCTAGGTGCTCATATCTATGGTGCTGACACAAAACGTAATTCCTGCTATGAAAATAAACACACTGGCCTTCCATTAATAACGCTGTCATGACTTCAGCGGCATGATGGCGTGGTGATCAGCAAGTTCCAGTTTGGTCCGCCATGGGTTATCAAGCCGTGGCTAATCTTATTTACAAAAACGAAGTGTATGCGTGATGCGTGGACATATTTGATGGACTCGCTGCTGGTGAAGAGACGGAGTTCCTAATGAAGCCGACTGACAGATGTTTCATTAAGGGGCATGATTAAAGGTGAATTAACAACACGGCTTCATCATTAGCTGTCATCCAAGCAGATCTATCAAGCAGTCAGAGATGCTCATTAAAAAAAGGAGAGATGAAGGTTTCTCAGACCACATGCATTTCTGTACACCTGTGGCTGGGGTGTAGTTTAAGTGGTGTAAAGCTCTCACAGTACCTGCTCCAGCTCTTGGATTCTGTAGTCTTTTGCTTGAAGGATCTCCAGAACTTTCCTGTCCTTGTTCTCAGCTTTCTGCTTCTCTCTAGTACAGCACAGATTGAACAAAAGAGCAAAATTAAAGGCGCAGGCTGTCACAGTAACAGAATACAGAAGACGATCCACTGGCCTCAGCGAACACTGCAGCCATTCGCATTTGAAAATCTATTTGGGATGATGCAATGGTGATGCTTGGTTAGGAGATAAAACACTGCAGGATAGACTGGATGCTGTGGGAGAAGAAACAGGCAAAATTGCCTTTCAACCACTCAGCGCGTTCTCTGAGCTTATACCGCAGAGGGTCAACAGGGAATGATGGGATATAACTCCAGTCTCCAGGTATCAGTAATTATCAGGATATCAAAACAGGAACACTACTCACTGGGGAACACAAACACTCCTTTCCTTTCAGCATCTAACCCTCTTTAGTGGGTGTTTGGGGGGAAAAGACAAAAGAATCACAATTGGGGCAAGTTTGTTTGAACAGCCGCCACTCACCTGGGATCCTCCTTTCCCTGGTTCACTTTTTCAATCTCTTCCACCCTTTCTCATTCCATCTCTCCCTGAGGACATCTGACATGATACGGCTCTCCTCAGAGAACACCACTGCCTTGAAGCTTGGTGATGTTAACCATATCCCAAGCCAAGCGTTCGCTCGCTACCAGACCGGCCAGAATTCCCAGAAGTCTGTGTGCTTCACAGAGCCAGCACAATTATCATGTCAGTCTCCCGTGTGGCGCAATGCTGATATATGCACACGCCCTCAGGTGCATGTTGCCAGTTCTTTGAGGAGCAGCTCGGTTTGTTGGCTCTGCCTGAGGAAGAAGCTATAGAAGGATATGGGAAGAGCGTAGCCTGGCTGGTGCTCTTTTATTTATCATCGCTTCTGGAGATGAGGAACACATTTGCTTAAGCTCAAGCTTTTGGTCACAAAAAAAATTCTCCTTATCTCTGACCTTTCACCAGGTGGTGGAAAGAGTTATTTAATATTTACCCAAATAAATACACAGCCGTTGCCAAGCCATGCCAGTGGCCTCAATTTCCTCCCATGCACAAAATATTGCTTTATCTGCACCTCTTATCATCATAATAACTTTTAAAAGGCATGACAATGGCAATCGTTCAGCATTGCGAATTTGATCTCTTTTTTTTCTCCACAACACATTCCCATGCCACTTTTGTAGCTCCCCATACCCTCTTTGAGGGTCATAAGTCATGTTAAATCTAGTATATATCCCTCAAAGAGGAGTTTTTTCAGTGTTTAGATGAGAAGAGAGGGAGGGAGTCTGTGCGGAGGATAAGGGGGTTTAGATCATCATCTGCTCTCGGGTTCTCTCATAACTGCGTTCAACAGCGCAGCCACCCAACACACACCCCTGCACAACCGCTGTGATGTGTGCTCACAAATCAGGGATTTCATGTGGCAGAAACCGCATTTATTTAAGTCTGAGACGTAAAAGCATAACGGTTCAATAGAAGAAAGGGACTGAGAAAATAGGTGCAGAGGATTTGCTGTCTTTAAAAAAAAAAAAACACAGGTGACTTTACAATGTGACTCACCTTTCCACTACAAGACTCACTGCCTGGGTGAGGTCTGGACTGGCCACTTGAAGTCGCTTCCAAAGTGACCACACAAACTCCTTGTCTGCCTATTGGATGCAAATACAACAACAACAAAGTTATTTTGTTGGCAATGCTCACAATTTTAATAAGTAGCTTCCAAATGAGCATTTTTTTGTATATATTAGCCACATGCATGGGACAATGACATAAGTGTGTTGTTGTTTTAGGGGACATGAAGTCAGAAAAGAAGAAAAAAAAAACACCAAGTAGTCTGACATTATATTTATTAGTGTGCAGATAGATAACTGATTAATAATTGCTTAATAATATTTCTAAAACTGCCAAACTGACAAAAATCATGTAGTCTAATTAACAGGAAAAAACTGTTAATGATATCATAGGGTGGAATGAAACTGAAGATAAAACAAATGCATGAAACATTACTGTTCTAAAAATAAAAAAAGGAAATTAAATCAGAGTAATTCTATTCATAGAGGAAGGATTGAAGAGTCACACAGAAACAGAGGAAAGCAAAGAAACAAGAGAGTAAATCTGAACTCACTAGCTGCCTAAAGAAGAAAGTGGCGTCAGAGAGCCATGCAAGACACACTTACAATTCAAAGTGTCTTCGGGAAAAAAATGGCTTTCAAAGATTTTTAAGCTACATTACATTTAATGAGAGACATCTAAAAACTACATTTTCTGACATTAATAAAAAAAAAACAGAATTATACCAGATCAACTTAATATAAAATTATCTGTTAAATTATGTCCACATCATTATAAGATTAAAGTCATAAATCCCTGCAGAATCTGCTGGTGTCCAATTAGTACATGAATTTTAAACCCTATTCAAAAGTGTCTAATTAATTATTTACTAAATGGTGCAGGCAGACCTTGATAGACCATAGGCTAAACATACAAAGTAGCGTGTGCGAGAGAGAGACTGTGCAAATGAATAGAAATAGAGATCTCACAATTCCTAGCCTTCATTGTGTTTAATGACAAATTAAGAAAAGTCCTCCATCAAATAGGTGGTCTCTTCACAAGTGCTTAAGCTCACTGCATCAGAAGATTGAGCAACTCCTGCGAATTATAGGGATTTTCTCATGGAATGGAAGGTGTTTGATATGTTGAAAGGCAGTCGTATTGATGAATTATTTATCTTATACAGCAGACCATGAATGCCCACTGGATGAGTGCGCTCATTGAATGTTGCTATTTATACAGATATTAATAAAGTAAAACTGCCTCCCTGATAATTCTCAGGTCCACTAGAAACATTTTGCTGTTAATGGCAGTCGATGGATGGACACCGCACCTTTACATAAATGATATGTGATTCTTTATACACACATGCTTGTCATTAGAAGTGAAATGGAGAAAAATCAATTGTGAACCACAGGCAAGTGAAACAAAAAGCTACACAGAGTCAGTCGACATTCACTGATGATGTAGTCCTATTGTAGGTCAGAGTAATCATTTTCTTGTTGTGTAGTAAGTAAAGGCTAACCACTGAGTAATTGATGGTTCTTCTCAATTAGTAGTTATCAAAATCAGTGTTAAGGACGTCTTTAAGTAAACTATAGGCTCAAAATTATAATATATTTCAATCTATTTATAATGATTACAATGCATGTATTTGTTTTTAGGCACCACCTGGTGGGGCTTTAACAATATGCAGGACGCTTAAGTCACATAAGTTTAGTGTTCATTACAGAGAGAGCATATAAATTGGAAGTTGGATTGTCTTAGTATCACAATGACGCAGAAAAAAAAAAGAAAAGAAAAAAGGAAAATACAATTAATATTAATATGGGCTTCTGACATCACAATCCTAGAATATTAGTATACTGCTGTGTTAGTAGAAAAACATACTAAAACCCTTGTTAATAAAGCCAGAGACAGAAAAAAAATAGACAAAAGACAGATTAATTTGACCAAAAAAAAGTTTTAATATACCTGGCACTGAGCGAGTTCCTCAGACAAACTCCTCACCTCTTCCTCAAGGAGCAAAACACGTTCATTGTCCTTCGAGTCCATTGAGATTCTAACAGAAAAGATTTCACTTATATCATCGTCTGGTCCAAAATTAATTAGACAGGCAGTAAGACAGTTAGACAGACAGATAACACGTTGAACAAGTAGATGAAGCAAAATCAGATAAAGTGAATTTGAATCTGTGATTAATCAAACACTCTCTATCGATACTGTATTAAAACTCAATAAACAGACTTAATATAACAATCCGATATACAATACACTACAACACATTAAAATCGTATGACCAACTGCAACAATAAAGCATTAATACGTGCCTAATAAGATAATAACAAAACAGCTCACTGATAACAGTGTTTAATAAACCGAAAACAGCTGCTGGTTAAATAAAGTGTGTTGTGTGACTGTGTCTGACCTGCAGCGCGTCCTTGGATACCGCTGAACTTACAGTTTATGCAAAGAGAATATCTGCAATATTATTAAAACACCATTCTGATAGCACCCGACAGCATATTTTCATCAGAGGGTTGAAACGGGAAAACAGAAAACAGAGCTCATTAGAGTAAAAAAACAAACAAACGTCTGCACTGTTTCAAATGATCGCGCCAGTTCCGTGTTTTGACACAGAGAAGTTTACCTCACTTCACGACAGCCCGAAACACTTTACGGCTCGCTGGTCTCTATGGACATTCTTCATATGAATAATACAATATTTGTATTTTCCATGCTATCAGTATAATACACGGAACAAATGATTTAACATTAACAAATGATTTAGGTATTGTATTTTTTAAAGCTGTTTAAATTCACAGATAAGACCAATAAATAGCCTATTTGAATAAAATACAATTTACAAACTGTAGCAAAACCTAAATCCTTTCTTAAAAAGTATAACAGCTATAGAAAAAAGTTATTATGGTAACCATTGTTTCCAACTATCTACAATAGTTGCTACAGCACTTTTTTCTTTCAATTTTTCTTATAAGCTATTTATAAAAGAATAAATATAATACCACATTATTTTGCAAAAACCTGTGATTAATATAGTAACTTTCTTTGCAAGACAACCAGGTAAAACTTTTTTTGTATTAAAAGTTTTCTGGAATGTTTAAATATGCAAATTGAATATTTTATATGTAATTATATACTAATTTGCATACATTTCCAGAACAGATATCAGGACATTTAATAAAGCCAGGTTCAAAATTCTTGTTTTATTTTGTTGACATATTTGTTTTTTACATTTTGGATTTTTTTTTTTTTTTTTTTTAATTTTGGACATTTTTTTAAACACACCACACTCCATAAATAAATATTTATTTATTTATTAATAATATAAACATAATAAATCCATAAATAAAGCCAGATTTTCAGATTTCCATTTCATCATGTTTTTAGGAATAATATATTGTATATGTAATATGCACCGTATAACATCAGGCAAAAGAACAAAACCCTCTGTATATAGGAATAATACTGGTAAGTTTGGTGTATGTCAGTGTGTTGTAATTGACCTCTGCAGATGCAAATAGTTGAAGTGCAATAAAACAAACACTTAAAAAAATATTCTGGATGTTTTCTATGCACTAGTCTGAAATGTTACGAAAAGGCAAAAAGGCCAATTTTTAAATTCAGAATTTAACAATTCATGTCTTAAGGATGACATTAATGAATCCACTCAAATGTTAAACAAATTTTGTATGTATTTATTTATTTTTTAATTCCTATACTTTGATATGGATATTACCATATCACTCATAGTACTCAGTTACTCCTGGTGTGCTGCACTTTTATCTCTTGCTTTCAAGTCAAATGATTATTCTTAATGTGCCTATTTAAATAAAGAGTATACAGGGTTGTTCATCTTGTTCAACACAATATAAATTATCATATAGATTGTACTCTTGCATCATTCTGACTTTATTAAGGCATATTACATTTTTTTCATTGCATAATGGCCGTATAATGGAGTATAAACAACTGTGCCTGTCCTTGTCGGCTATATCACAGTCAAAAGGCTAGATGATTAAAACCACAGAAACAAGATTAGACAGATATAAAGGAGGTTGCAGGAGTGCAACAGACAGCAGGTCATCTGCTTTGGAGCTTGCATGCTCTCTTGCTCCAGAAGAAGTCAATTGACTTAGCGTGATTAGGCTTTTCTTTGACCCGCAAACAGTGCCTCTCATTAGGATGCTCATTTGAGCTGCGATTTCAGAGGCAGTAGACTGGCTGGTAATTTGCAACATCTGCCCCTTTTAGGAGCGCAGACACATGGCACTTTTGAATCAACTTTTTCTTTCTTGCTCAACAAAGCCCTTTGTTTACTCATGATAGTTACCAGTCATCCATTCCGAATGTGATTTTACATGCACTCTCTGGCACTAATATCAGTTTCCGTTCAACAGCCTCCAACAGCGGCCAAACGTCACAAATGTAACATGCTCCATTTACAACCCCCAAGGCCTGTAAAAAGTTCAGATCAACAGACAACCACGCAAATGTTGCTCAAGTGGGAAATAAGTGTAGTGTTTTTTCCAGTTATCTATTTCATTTAAATCTGGACTGGAAAATAGAGCATAAAAATAATAATTACAAATTATAAAACAGGAATATCCTTGAGTGATGCTAATTTAGACTGTACAACACATTTAAATCACTTTGTATCTTATAGTAATCAGCTTTGTCAGACAACTTGCATATGCTCAGCAATTTTTGACTTTTATTTAGGACAGTCTGATTTTGAATAGACACTTCAGCATTTTGTTAGCTGTGGGGAAAAGTTTTAACATTCTGTTTAATCTTGTTAATATCATAATATTTTTTTTTCATTGCTTATTATCAGGCGAATTCAGTATAACTGGGACATTTCCCCCCCCCCATTTTTTCTCTGTAGCAAAAAATGTCCCTGTGTATTTAGGTTTTTTTTCTTTTGTTGTTCACTGGTTTTTCTTCAGTAAAAGAAGGTCAGAAGATTTGTAAGATTGTGAAATCTCTCTATTTTTTTTTTTACATTCTTTATTGTAATGCTTTAAAAGCGGAAATTTTATTGCATATACTAGAACATTATTTCATAGCGTGACAAATGCTGACACTGTCTGTTGTCTTTGCTGTTGCCCCAGTATTTTTGATGTGATGTAAAATAAAATGATTCCATTTAACTCATCTGTTCCTCCTTCTCCATGTCACTGAGAAACAGAGATGTATTCACACCAAATCACCATGCAGCCCGTAAAATCAGGAAGCATCGACAATCCCTTGGTGGGCTGAGTAGGCAGAGCACGGGAAGTATCTCACCACAGAGGATTGGGAAAGCCCCGGTTCTCCGCCTGCAATCCGAGGTAGGAGGACTGTCATCTGCTGAGCGTTTACCTTTGATAGAGAGGGGAAGAAAAAGGCGACGCATTTTACAATGTTCTAAAACATACAAGACGCTCGCTTTGTAGACATGCTGGCTGCAAATCTGGCAGTGTCACTTTGGAATGGAAATGAGAGACATTTTAAAGAGGAGCACAACACATCATTTCCCAGTGGATGAACATGTGGGTGTGCAAATCCAGTTGAGATAATGTAGATGCTTTAAACTTGATTCTGACAGTTTATGTGCCCCAGGATATTGGTTTTAAAAAGGGAAACAGAATTTTATCCTATCCCCCTTCCCACGTCCATTGTTTTATCCTGAAATGTAACAAAGTTACAGTATGTATCTATGTTCTTCAAAAGTTTGGAGTAATTAAATAAAAAAAATAATTTGGATGTGCATAAACCAAATGTTAGGACCAAAATGATGTTGAGAACAGAATAGAACATGCCCAAGTAATAATAATAATATTAATGGTCTCACTTCATATTAGGTGTCTTTAACTTACTATGAACAAAATTCATTATCAGGTACAATGTACTTATTGTGCTCATGCTGAATTACAAAACACTTTTGCATGTATTAAGGTGGCATGCGGTTAAGGTTAGGGACACGTTTTGGTTATGGCTAAGTTTAGGGATGTGTGGTAGGGCCGACAATGCAATACAATAGATGTAATTATGGATCAATTCAATAAAAAGAATTAACCTGCAATTGTTACCTTAAAGAGCCATTTCTACCTGATTTAATTTATAACATTAAGTTTTGTTGGTATAGATGAATGTATATAGGTTGATTCAGTGATGTTAAAGGGATAGTTCACGCAAACATTTTAATTCTGTCATTAATTACTTACTCTCATGTTGTTCCAAATCATCTCCTGCGTCAGCAGCACCACACGCATGCTTTCTGATACTTTCATGAATGCACGTCGAAAACTGAGACAGAAGAGAAGAAACTGTTGAATTAAGTTGTTATTTTTGTTTTCTTGCACACAAAAAAATATTCTCGTAGTTTCATAAAATTACGATTACATTACCGATGACACATGGACTGTTTTAATGATGTCCTTACTAACTTTCTGGGCCTTGAACGTGGTAGTTGCGTTGCTGTCTATCCATGGTCAGAAAGCTCTCAGATTTCATCAAAAATATCTTCATTTGTGTTCCGAAGATGAACGAAGGTCTTACGGGTTTGGAACCGCATGAGGGTAAGTAATTAATGACATAATTTTCATTTTTGGGTGAACTATCCCTTTAAATAATATTTTCTACTTAAATAAAACCAGTTAATTTAGATGTCACCATTTTCAGGTTACCATCTTTTTCAGTGTAACTACATCCAGGTATTTCTTAAATATGAGTACAATGTAAAAACTTGATTTAACATATACAAATATATGTGAGTCCTAAACTGATTATAACTGAAATTCAGCTCCTTCGTAGCAGTGACAGTCAGTCATTTATTCTGTGCAATGGCTCGCAACCTACAAAGCTGCATCTCTCCACTTGCCCATCGGCAAACCTGTCATCACGCGCCCATCCGCTTGCGTGCAACATACCCGGAGCTCCCACAGAATGCTCCGCATCCCAGGACAAGCTCCACTGTTGAGCACTTGTCCCCGTGCATGAGTCTCTGGCTCCATCTGATGACCTTCTAACTGTCTTCTGCAGGCAGTAGGTTTGGATAATGAGGGGATTGATAAGAGGGCTCTCTTCCTGTGGGTGATGGGGGGAGAAAGGGGAGCCAGCGGGGTGGAGGGAGCAATGCTTGCCCCATGTGTCTCTGTTGAATTGTGGGAAAAAGGAGTGAAGTGATTCCCCTACAGGCTGTATCAGATTTCCCCTGAGAGGATCATGCTGCTCAAATAATGTTAGCCCCTGGCAAACACAGAGAACCTTTTCACTCCTTTGTTTTTGTTTATGCTTATGAATGTGTGCAAAGAGGTGTCCACGGCCATTATCATCTGAAAGTATGCCATCAAGCGTTTAGCTAACAAAAATACGTACTTTGTTTCCTTCCACTGTGAATTGATGCTCCTGCTAGGGTGTGGAAAGTTTACACAAGAGAGGAGATCAATGGCAAAAAATGACTTCCATATTGAGGGTGGATGGTAAAAGTAGAGCGAAGCACGTGTGGCCTCCTCCCCTAAGTCAAGTGACACCATTAGCTTGACATTTTCCTCAGTGCCCACAAACAGGAAATATGTGGCATTTATTGAACAGACACACAGTCTATGACAGCTGATGGCCTTCCCAAAGGGCCAAAACCGGTAGAAGGTTCAATAGCTCATCATCAACTGCCCTTTGAGTAATTAGACAATTGGAAAGGGTCTGACATAAACCAATACTTATACCTGGGTCCCACAGGTGGCTTTTGCAGCTGATTTCAGAAAGGAAGCTGCTTTAATGTCATGTTTTTCTTGAGCAAATAAAAGAGTCAAGCTGCTGAGTTCATACCTCTTGGACACCACTTGTTCATTGCACTTAGAGGATGGCTTGCCACTTGATGATTTTTGAAAAAAAATTTTTTAAGTATGATAAGATTATGCAAGAAAATCGATTTCAAAACAATTTAATACTTCATCTACAAGCTAGAAGTTGCATCACACATCAAACACTGAATTACTCATTTGTAGGAAACTGAACCCACATGAACATGCTAATGTATCCATTACTCATAATTCTTTAAAGGTCTATTTTCTCTGCTCTGTTGTTTAATATCAGGGAGCAATGTACAGTAATATCTCATTTAATTAGGGATTTAAGCTCTCTAACTACCGGGCATATGGTATTTACTCTGCCATGGCCTTGCACATCAGATGAATATGCATATCCTGGGAGTGTGTAGCTTGTTACCCTAGAACGAATTCTACACAAGTTTAATCCCTGATCTATTATTTACCTCTTGACCAAACATGTGAGTGGGGTTTGTAGGCACTCAGCTTGATCAAAATGACTGCCTTGGGATTTAGGGGCTTCTATTGGTGCAAAGGAGAAGTCTGTCATTTGACTTTCCTCAGCCTTCACTCTTGAGAATCAAGCTCTGTGCGCACTGTAAGGAAAAAAGAAACAAGTCCATAATTAAACATTTATAAGCGCTCTGTTCAGACAGTCTGGGGACACAAGTTTGGGAGATATATAGGAAATCAGTGTCCTCAAACATCTCTAAAGCAAAGTATCTCAGTGATGTGTATGTATGTATGTGTGTGTGTGTGTGCGCGCGCGCGTGTGTGTGTGTGTGTGTGTGTGTGTGTGTGTGTGTGTGTGTGTGTGTGTGTGTGTGTGTGTGTGTGTGTGCTTGTATGGGGACTCTTCTTTAAATTAACTTAAAGTGGGTAAAAGAAGGCCTGATGAACAAGTAAATATTAAAATCAAGGACAAAATCTAACACATTCAAAATCATTGATTTACACAGCATTAAAAATAATAGCTCTATCCATTGGTCATAAAAAAGACATTGAACAAGCAAGTTTAAAATGTTATTATACGGTTATAAAAAATAAGACGAATGCCCCAAAATAGATGTTGGTTTCCTTTTAAAGTTAAATTAAATTTAAAATGTGTGTTATTATTACTGTAATTATTATTATTATCAGTAAATTATTTTAAATATTTTCTTTACAATTTCAGAGTCTGTTTATAAATATAAAAAAAGCAAGAGGAGAAAGAAAACATTTAATGAAATGTTTTGTGTCTGCTGGACTTCTTATCATAACATAACTATTAAAGCTACAGCCTCTCAGGGTTTACACCAACGATACTAAAAAATAAACCATCTAAGAAAAACAAACAAACAAACAAACTCCTGACTATACTTACATAATATAGCATACTAGTAACTATATTAGCACAGAATACCCTACTCTTAAAGATATATCACTGAACATACTAGAAGGTAATAAATTACCAAATATACAAGAAGATAATTATCTAAAATTACAAGATGATAATATACTGCCAACTATACTACAAGATAATGCACTACCACTAGACTAAAATATATTACCATGTTCCTTTGGATGTAATGCAGCAGTCAGAGAGAGCTGACTATGCAGAAGAAATAGCCGGGAGTGAGTAAGACAGTCAGTTTTCTCTTCCCGGACAGCCAGAGATTTACCCCGCTGCTTCAAACTACCCACCCACTTTAGTCCCGCTTCTGTCCCGCTTCAGTCCCGGTGGAGTGTCTTATACGAGCGGATCTGGAACAGCGGAACCAGCGCTGGGCTTCTGGATCCACCGAAACAGCTTATATTTCAGCCAACGGGCTTCTTTCGCTTTACAGAGACCCGGTACATGCGAATGACGAGAGCGTAGAACTGACTCCTTTTTTCTTTTCTTTTTTTTAATCAGTGCTGTTTCTTTCCTTAACGATAAAGGACTGTTGTTGATGTTCCTCCTCCTAATATTATTATCGGTTTAAAACTGAGGGGGCAAACATAAAGTTTTGAGTGAGTTTAGAGAGATTTGCGTAAAGAAGAGGAGAGGGAAGAGGAGAGCGTCCCCCCACATGAGGGCGAGATCTGACTGAACTTCATTCTGCCATTCACACAATATGAAGAAATGGTGAGTATGACCGATCAACACATGAACACTTTACAATAACCTTCATTAATGACATTAACAAACATTACTGTAGTGTATAGCGCTCGTTACAATCCGCACGTCACATACACTTAAATAGTCAAAAATGTCATGAAACGTTTAAATGAACAATAGATTAACTTAAATCTGTTAAGCGGTATACTATCTATTAATAATGACTTAGTTTACTTAAGTTTGTCGAAAGTGTTGCTCAGGTATTTTAATTAGAAAATCTACCGCCTTGAGCATGTTTACAAAATAAAGTTAAAGATAAACTGCTTTACCTGAGGACTGCTTTCATCTCACTCTTTCTTCTACTCTTAAATAAACACACTACATGAGTGCATAAGTCACTTTTGTATAAAAGCAAATAAAACATAAAAAATAAAATAAATCAAAACGTTAATGCCATGTCAAAATTGTTAACACTGTAGACAAGGTTAAAATTCAGCCATATCATCTGTACACAACTGTAATAGATACATATACAATATATAGCATTGCAATAATATAACTTATAAATATTCCTAATGTAATGTATACCTATATGTTAAAAGAATTCCCTAAATATCATTTAAAAAATATATGGTTGAAACTAAATAATAATACGTTATCCGTGAAACAAAAAATCATATAACTTCAACCAAATGTTTATGAATGTTCACTAGACAAATTATTCAGCTGTCAATTAAAAAAAATGTTTCTAATGATTTATAAAGGACCTGGTTTTAAATGGCAACCATCATTATAGTTTATTTTGAATGTCTTTTGTACATAAATCAGCTGAGCAGAACAATAAATGCAACCAAATAACTTCATTTAAAAAAATATTTTTCCTATTCTTATGCAACCTGTTTGTGACAATTACAATATTTTCTATCATGCTTCTTTTTGTCTTGATGTTTATTGCTTTCATTTTTCTGAAAAGAGAGAAAGTGATTTACAAGGGCAGGTGAACGCTCAGGCATTTCATTCTCAGAGAACGCCGAGACAAGGAGGAGATATCGCTGAATATATACGATTGAAAAAAAAAATCTCCCTGTTCCTCTACTTAAGGTTTTATGAGTTTGGCGCTTTAAATCATTTTTTTTTTGTCCTAATCTCAGCGGTTGTCTGTGATGGGGCACAGTTGTTCAAGTGCTGCAGTCAAGAATGCCAATTTGCATTCCAAGAGTGTCATTTGATGACTTTTATCTGCACGGCTCCCCTGACTTGTCTGGACACTTAACATTTCATCTGCTCCATGTCAAGAGTCAAATGCAGTTATGTCCCCTTTCTCTATCTCTATCCTCCTTTCTCTCTTTCTCTTTGTCTTTCTCAGTCTCATCACCTCTTTTAAAAAAATAAAAAATAAAAGAGCATAGGTTGAGGACCCGAGTATACGAGAAATGAGAGGGTGTGCGAGAGAGAAGGAAGGAGGAGGTAAAATGAAGAGCTGCTTTCATGTTGCAGGCGCAGTCTAAGGCCGAACTTGTCAGCTGTGCTGGTGTGATTCTCTAGGGGCCCTGGCAGAGTAAGAGGGTAGATGATGGTTAGACGGTTCAATAAGCGCACGGACAGGTAGCCCTAGTGACGTCCCCCGGAGACATTGTCTTAATGAAGAGCAGGTCCACTTAGCCCTGTGTTCTCTGACCCTTTGCCTACTCACCACACACACTAACACACACACACACACACACACACACACACACACACACACACACACACACACACACACACTGCTCATTTGATCTTACAGCTCTCTTGAACCTCTCAGTGAGTTGTGTTGGTAACAGATGTGAAATTGTCAGTTTTAAAATACAAATCTAAGGCTTAATAATAATAATAATAACAATCAACAACAATATTATTAATTATTATTATTGTCTCTTTTCAAAAAGAAAAACACATCGCAAAAGCTGTAAATATGGGTACAATACAGAGCAGGGTTTCAGCATTTACTCTGCTGAAACTCATACACATCCACAGTGATAGACAGACAGCTTTGTTATGGGTGGATGGGGTGGGTAGGTACGACAGGTGGGTAATAACACCTGCAAAACAGTTTGAGTACCCTGCGCAGAATGGTATTTTTTACTCTGTGGAGAAACAGTTAAAATTGCTTGTGATGTTAGTACATTTGTACTGTTAGAAATTTTGCGGCATTTTCTTCTCCTTTGTCCAGCTGTGGATTCTTATAATAGATATTGTACCCTGCAACTGTTACTTTAAAATTAGATTTGCTGGTATAAATTGATGCATACAGGTTGATTCAGTGATGTTGAATAATTATTCTGACTTAATTAAAAAAAAAAACAGTTTATTTAGATGTTACCATTTTTTATCATATTTTTATTTTCAGTTAAATGCGTATTTGTGGATGAATGAACAGAAAAAAATACTATGGAATTCAACTAAAAAACAGGCAATTATCATTGAGGTTTCAGAAATATAATTAGAACCTTTCATACATTTGGTAGAAAAACTATAAAAGAACAACTACAATTACACATGATGCAGTTGCAGAGTTTTTACGTTGCTTTATATGGCATTTCAGTAATGCAAACATGTTACAATAATTAGGCTTTATAGTTTATTTTTATTGTACTCTGTATTTCACAATACATAGTCATTATACATAGAAACATTATACTTTTAAATAAGAAACTGTAAAAAAAACTAACAAATTTAAATGTAACAAAATATTGTTTTGAATTTATCGAGAACCAGAGAAATCACTGAAATGATGTTATCTCTGTTGTTGCAATAATTTTTAGGTTTTGTGGTTTTGTGCTGGAATGCACACAGTAAGCATACCAGCGTCGGTGTCCAACATACACACTTTTTAAATTAAAATAGCATATTTGAATTTTTCCACAACAAGAGCACACGCTCTTTGTCGTATTGCTGTGATTCATTGCCAAGGGTATTTTGTTGCAGAATAGCTGTAAATGTTGAGGTAAAACAGAAATGCTCAAGTGTGTCAGCTGCTAGAACTGGATTGATGACCTGAGGAAATGATAGTTTAAGGGTAACCTCTGCTCTCTTAAAGAACTAAGACAATAATTCACTTCTATTCGTGGAGGGAACCGAGCTGGGCTGGGGATGTTGTGGATCTACAAGCTAGCACAAAACAGAAGCCTTGCAGTAACTAAAGTACTCAGTGGGGAGGTGTATGATTATTGTGGGTGATTTATTTTTTATATGGAGGTACTACAGAATAAGATGTTTCACATTGTGTTGTACAGAATGTGCTGGAAAAAGAGGAAACAATGGGATTTCCAGAAGTGCATTTGTCTCTTAATAAAAAAGAACAGGGATAAACCTGTTTAGCGACCCCTTGAGATCCGAGGAAAGGTTTGATTAAAAGTGTCACTTCTGACTGAGCTTGGACTAGAGCGCTGAAAGAAAGAAGATATAACAAGATAAGTGCAGGTCTTAAATAAATCCCCCAGAAGTGCACAGCAGCACGTGGGAACGTGAATGTATATAGCTAAACGTCTCGGGTTACGTATGTAACCTTAGTTCCCTGAGGGAACGAGACGCCGCGTCAGGAACGCTATGGGGAACGCCATTGGCGGGCCGCACTCTGAACTGTGTATAACAACCAATGAAATGACGGGGGTGACGTCACAGGCGCGGTGACGTCACCGACCAGGAAGTATAAAGCACGTGCGTTTGAAGCCGGCGGCAGCTCTTTAGGAATGAAGCGAGCGCCGCAGGGTGCGGGAATTATGGTCCGAGACGCGGCGTCTCGTTCCCTCAGGGAACTAAGGTTACATACGTAACCCGAGACGTTCCCTTCCGGGAACTCGAGCCGCGTCAGGAACGCTATGGGGAACGAGACTACCAACGCCCCCATAATTACCGAGCCCTGCGAGTGTCTGCTCAACCAGGGTGGAAAAAGAGAGAGCCCTTGTCTAGCATTACGCGGACAAGAAGGCCCTGTAGTCCTCGGCCCTCGGGCACACGAGGAATGGTAGTCTTCCTCTGTCTGGTCGCCAGCCAGAACGAGAGGTACTCCACGGCCCTCAGGCACACGCAGAGTCTTAGTCCTTTGTCTGGGAGTTAGCCAGAACAAGAGGGACCGAATGACCACTGTCTAGCACTCGGCGGACAGATGGTGTGGGAAGTCCTCGGTCCGCAGACCCACGAGGACGGTGAGCTCGACCTCAAGGCTCCTCGGCCCTCGGGCACACGAGGAGAGGGTGATCCTTTGTCTGGGGGTTCAGCCAGAACAAGAGGGATCCAAGGCTCGGCCTGGAGCTCCGCCAGGACGCGAGGGAATAAGCCATTGTCTAGCATTACGCGGACAAGAGGGCACTGCAATCCCCGGCCCTCGGGCTCACGGGGAAGACAGTAGGTGCCTCTGCCTGGTAGCCAGCCAGTGCATGAGGCACTCCTCGGCCTTCTGTGAAGGCAGACGAGGAGTCTTAGTCCTTGGTCTGGGGAAAGCCAGAAACCAGAGGGACCGGAGTACACTCGGTCTGATAGCATCCTGCGTCAGAACACGAGGAGAATTAAGCCATTGTCTAGCATTCCGCGGACAAGAGGGCTGTACAGTTCTCGGCCCTCGGGCACACGAGAACCGTGACCTCTGCCTGGTTCGCCAGCCAGTGCGAGAGGCACCCCTCGGCCCTCGGGCTCACGAGGGGTCTTAGTCCTTTGTCTGGGGGTTCTGCCAGGACAAGAGGGACTGAAAGGGCTTTTGTCTAGCTTTCACGGACAAAAGGGGGAAAGTTTTGCAGATCTCTTATGAGTGGCGAAACGACTTCTCTTCTTTCCGCAGAAAGAATGCGCCTTGAGAAGTCTCCTCCTGGCTAGGGAGGTGGCTGCCCCTCTAGGCCTAGCGCACTAGGCCGAGAGTACAGCCGAGCCTGGAGCGGCTCTGAGGTCGAGCTCGTAATACCTAACGAATGTTAGGGGCGTGGACCAACCCGCAGCATTGCAGATGTCTTGTATAGGGACACCTGCCGTCAGAGCTCTCGAGGCACTCATGCCCCGAGTAGAGTGAGCCTTGAGTCCCAACGGTGAGGGGAGATCAGAGGACTCGTAAGCAGTAGTTATGGCATCGATGATCCATCTACTAATAGTGGGTTTTGAAGCTGGGCTCCCCCTCTTAGGGGGGCCGTAACAGACAAACAGTTGCTCTGTTTTACGCCACGTGGCAGCTCTGTGGACGTATGCGTCTAAAGCTCTGACTGGGCACATGCAGTTTAACTTCCTGTGACCTGGCTCCACGTATGGAGGAGGATAGAACGCCTGCAGCGTTACTGGCTGCGGTGCTAGGGAGGGGACCTTCGGGACGTACCCGACCCTGGGATATAGAAAGGCCTTGGCCATCCCTGGGGCAAACTCTAAATGAGATGGGGCCACTGAAAGGGCCTGCAGATCGCCTACTCTCTTGAGGGAGGTGAGTGCTAACAGGAGCGCCGTCTTAACTGTGAGGGCGCGATCCGTAGACTCCTCTAAGGGCTCGAATGGAGGCTTGCAGAGAGCTTCTAGCACCACAGCGAGGTCCCACGTGGGGACCCTGGGTGTCACTCGAGGCCTCAGCCTGAGCGCACCGCGGAGGAACCGTATGACCAAGGGCTCTCTACCTACTGAGAGGCCACCTAAAGGGGCGTGGTAGGCACTTATGGCCGCCACGTATACCTTTAGAGTGGAGTGAGCTAGCCCTGCGGATAGGCGAGACTGTAGGAACTCCAGAACTGTACCGACCGGGCAGTTGACTGGGTCCAGGTGGCGCTCGCGGCACCATCTCGCGAATAAGTTCCACTTAAGGCCATACAGTTTCCTCGTAGAGGGAGCTCTGGATTGGAGAAGGGTCTCAACAACCTCGGTTGAGAGACCCGCTCCTATGAGTTGTGCCCCCTCAGGGGCCACACCCATAACCTCCACCTCTCTGGGTGGGGGTGGCATATTGCGCCCCCAGCCTGAGACAGGAGGTCCCTCCTGACGGGAATCTCCCCCGGAGAGCCGTCTAGGAGAGATACCAGGTCCGAGAACCATACTCGTGCCGGCCAGTACGGGGCTAATAGTAGCAGCCGCACTTGAAACCGACGGACCCGTTCCAGAACTCCCGGGAGCAGAGCGATCGGGGGAAAGGCGTACAGACGCAGCCTCGGCCACGTCTGTGCCATGGCATCCAGCCCCAGTGGAGCTGGATGAACTAGAGAGTACCAGAGGGGACAGTGCGATGTCTCCTGAGTCGCAAACAGGTCCACCTGAGCCTGGCCAAACACTCTCCAGATCTGCTTCACCACCTCTGGGTGAAGCATCCATTCCCCGGGCCTCGGCCCCTGCCTTGACAGGACGTCTGCTCCCACATTCAGATGTCCAGGAATATGGACTGCTCTCAGGGAGAGGAATTTCTCTTGAGACCAAAGGAGTATCCGGTACGCCAGCTTGTACAAGGGGCGTGAGCGGAGTCCTCCTTGGTGGTTTATGTAGTAAACCACCGCAGTGCTGTCTGTACGGACCAGCACGTGTTTGTTTCTTAGGTCTGTGAGAAATCTCTTTAGGGTCAGGGATACTGCCAGCATCTCTAAGCGGTTTATGTGCCACGAGAGATGGTGGGCGCTCCATAGGCCTTGGGCTGAGCGGCCACGCATGACCGCCCCCCAACCGGTAAGGGAAGCGTCGGTCGCTAGCGTGATGCGGCGACCAGGCACTCCCAGAACCGGTCCCTGAGAGAGGAACCAGGGTTTCCTCCACATGGCCAAGGCACGTAGGCAACGCCGCGTGACCTTGATCTTGCGGAGTGGGTTTCCCCTCGGGGAGAACCCCCTGGTCCTGAGCCACCACTGCAGTGGTCTCATGTGCAGCAGTCCAAAAGGTATCACGTTGGAAGCGGCTGCCATAAGACCTAACAGTACTTGAAACTGTTTGACAGTGAGTGACTGGCCTAGCTTTACTGCATTCACTGCGGTCAGTATGGAATCGACTCGTGCAGGAGACATGCGTGCCTGCATGGAGATCGAATCCCACACTACGCCTAAGTAAGTGGTCCTCTGTAGTGGAGAAAGCACACTCTTCTTGGCGTTGAGTCTCAACCCTAACTCTTTCATGTGAGCGAGAACAGCACCTCGATGCTGAACCGCTAACTGTTAGTTGAGTATGCGGATGCCCTGGAGTCACAGTGGAGCCAGCGCAGCATCCACACACTTCGTGAAAGTGCGAGGTGAGAGAGCTAGGCCGAAAGGAAGCACTCTGTCTTGGTAAGCCTTGCCCCTGAAAGCGAACCTGAGATACTTCCTGTGCTAAAGAACCAGAAAGTTCACTAAGGGTACCAGCCTC
Source organism: Garra rufa (assembly GCF_049309525.1). Classification (NCBI taxonomy): domain Eukaryota; kingdom Metazoa; phylum Chordata; class Actinopteri; order Cypriniformes; family Cyprinidae; genus Garra; species Garra rufa. Next base: position 31,785,985 of record NC_133366.1, on the reverse strand, counting down.
TCGAGACTGGTGTCTGGATTTACTTGAGGAACTAACTCGGAGTCCTGAAACAGCGAACTGGCAGGAAGCGCCGGAATTAGCTCCTCGGAAAACCCCCGCGGGGGTTGCGAACTCTCCAGGGCCGCTACGTTTCCGGGCGGACCAGCTAGAGGATGCTCGCGGGAGATAGCCGCGCCCTGTAACACTGGCAGGGTTAGCTGACTCATCTCCTGAGGGCCACGAAGGGGTCTGAAACCCGCACCTGGAGGTACGGTGCAAACCCCCTCGAGAGGGGCTGCCCTCAACGGCCCTGAACCACAACCGTCAGGGCCGCTTAGCCGAGGACTTCCTTGACTGGAGGACGACCCTCAGGTCAGGCCTCTTCGTCTTGGAAGCCCCCGACTTAGAGCGTTGCTTTCCGGGTCCCCTAGGCTGGGCCGGGGGAGCACGGGCGGCAACGCTCTGTTTTTGTGCCTCTCTATGGGAGCTCGTACACGGCTGAGGCTGCTTCTTAGATGGTGCAGCAGCCTCAGAGGAGAACACGCGGCGAGGAAGGAAAGTTCTGAACGCCGCCGCCTGCTTGCGGGCCTCCTGGTGCCTGGCCACAACGGTATCAACCGAAGCACCAAAGAGGCCAGATGGTTGCAGGGGGGCGTCCAGAAGCGTGACCCTGTCCTTCTCTTTTACGTCGGACAGGGTCAGCCAGAGATGCCTCTCCGCGGCCACCAGGGCTGCCATAGACCGCCCAACAGCACGGGCGGCCTCCTTGGTGGCGCGGAGAGCGAGATCTGCAGTTTTTTGCATCTCTGTGACGCTAACTTCCTCGCCGCTGCTGAACTCCTTCAGCAGGTCAGCCTGGTAGGCTTGCAGGATGCCCATGGTGTGAAGGCAAGACCCTGCTTGACCTGCTGCCGTGTATGCCTTACCCATCAGGCCAGATGTGACTTTAAGGGGCCTGGTGGGTAAGGACGGAGCCTTCAAGGATGATGCCGAGCCGGGTGACAGATAGCCCGCAAGCGTCTGTTCAACCCGTGGCATCGTCCTATAGCCACTCTCCTCTGCCCCCCCCACATTTCCATAATTTTCAGCGGGGGAGAAAAGACGGGAGGAGTATGGCTTTTCCCACGATCTCGCTAGCTCTTGGTGGAGATCGGGGAAGAAGGGAAGGCTCCGTTTTGGAGGTGCTGACTTTGTCCGCAGGAAGCGATCATCTAATCGGCTTCGCTGCGGCTCATGTGATTGCTGTTGTTCTGCGGGCCATGTGATGTGTAATTTGGCTACCGCATTAGTCAGCACCTCTACGAGCTCCTCATAGTGAGGCGAGCGTGATGGCGGTTGTGGTTCCTCTGTAACACTTTCAATGTCAACCTCCTCGGAGGAAGACAAGAGGAACTCGGGGACCTCCTCCCGGGGGGAAGAAACCGCAGCGCGGGCTTCCACATCCAGGAGGAGATCGCTCGATCCGCTGAGTGAGGGCGGAGATAGGGGATCACCCGTCTCCATACCCTCCAGCAGATCGAGCTGCGAGCCCCACGAGTGCAGCCGCCGCTCCGCCTCGGCGGAAGCGGGGCCAGACCCACGGGGCACGCTAGTGAAAGCCCCCTCCTCGAAGAGGGCTTTCCGGGAGCGAAGCAGACGCACCGGCAGGCGTTCACAGTGCTCACAGCCAGCCTTTTCGAGGGCTGACTGTGCATGCTCCGCTCCCAAGCAGACCACGCATAGACTGTGTGTATCCCCACCAACAATGAAGCGTTGGCAGGGAGGGACACACTGTCTATGCGGGCGCTTAACCACCATCAAACTCTTTTTCTTAATAGGTTGTAAAGATGCCATTCTACTCAAATAAAAGTGTGTCAAACTGGACACAAAAACAGCAGAAATGGCAAGACAGACACAGACACAGAGCGCTCTCGCTGAATGACAAAAGCTGCCGCCGGCTTCAAACGCACGTGCTTTATACTTCCTGGTCGGTGACGTCACCGCGCCTGTGACGTCACCCCCGTCATTTCATTGGTTGTTATACACAGTTCAGAGTGCGGCCCGCCAATGGCGTTCCCCATAGCGTTCCTGACGCGGCTCGAGTTCCCGGAAGGGAACTACTGTATACAATAAATGTTAAAAATGCAAGTTAATATGGAACTTCTTTTAACTAAGCTAAATAAACAATAATTGTATTGTTATATATTTATTTTATTGTTTTTTATTGTTTAAATTTTGTAGGTTTTTTTTACCTCACAACTTCCTAAAAAATTATATTTATGAATTCAAGTTTTAAAAGTTCTGTTTCCTAAGGTTTTAATAATTATTCCTCTAAATGCGTGACCTAGTCACTTTTAACTTGATTAGTTTTACTGCCTAAATTATTTGGAAGATTATTTACAGACAGGTAAGGAAACATATTACTTGTTACAAACTTAATACTCTAAAAGTTCAGTAATTTTCTATGCTTTGAGTTCATATACACATTTAAGGTGTGTTGATAAATAATGGTATTCAAGTATGTGTGTGTGTCTATCTGTGCATGTGTGTGCAAAGAGGGGGACAGTGCAGCTTTTGAGCAGACAGAAATGCAGCGTCTCTGAGAGCTCTTTCATGTGACTGTAGCATTCCACTAATGCAGTCACAGCAGCGATGCACAAGACGAGACATGCGTCCCGTCCTCCCTCTGCCATGAGTCTCATCAGTCGCTCTCTGTCTCACTCTTTTTCTTTCCGTGACCTTAACATTTATCGGAGAACCCTGTGCAAAATTCCTCTCAGCATCTGTGGAATTGGGGGAGCCGAACATGTTAACACACACGGACTCACAGCCAAGAACTTTAAATAATAAAGCACACAAGTCTCACAAGTCTCTCAGCACGTTATATGTGTATTTTTTGAATAAGTAGTTGTTTTGTACACAGAATGAAATCAGTATTATTATATTATAATGTTTTAGTTCTATGTTGTTTCTTTCTATCAGTTTCATTAACGTCCGCGTAGCCTCTCTGTCTGAGATTGAGGGAACAATAACAAAACAGCCCCACTGTCACCGTTATTAGATTCCAGCTTCTTTACCAGGCAACCTCATATTAAAAGAGAGAGAGGGTGAGGTGAGGGAAATGAGCCGTGGATAGAGTTTGCTGAGTGTGTCAAGGACATGTCCCACATGTTGATATCACTGAAGACCAGAGGTGAGGACGACACAGGGAGGGAGAAGAGGGGTCTGGCCAGACGACAACTCCGCTGGAGAAGTTTACTGCTAGCACAAACAGTTAGTGTTGGAATTCAATTTTTAATAGGTGTCTAGATGAAAGTGTGATGCTTGCTCTTACAGGAGGCAAAAAGGACATGTACACACGTGTTTCTTTTTTTTCTGTATGAAATAAAAAAAAGAGCAACAAATAGAAATGTACCTTGCCATGGCCAAAGGGTTACAGTTGACTAGTACTGCTTTAATATCACTGAAATCTGTGCTCGCTGACTAATTGGGACACTTATTAGTCTTCTCGCCTTAAAGCTTTAATAAGACTGCATTTTTATTGCAAATAGTTCAGACGTTTTTAACTATTTTCATCAGACTTTTGTCTCTGAGCTTTGAAAGAGTTCTCATTTCATGTTTCTCTAGCAAAAGGGCTTTGGTGACATTCTTTACTGTGGCCTGTTCTCAATGATAGCTGTTTTATACCCTTAAGACTTTGGAATGAAATAACCCTTAGCAGATTATTACAGCAATTTTCTTTTTGAGGCACTATATGGAGAACATTTTTGATTATTTTCAACAGGACAGTGTAGGATGGTTCCAACTATAGAGATTTAATTAGATTCTGAGTCAATACACATTTTTGGTAACACTTTCTATGAAGCCTGTATTTATAATATATTATAAGGGTATTCTTAAGGCGTTATAATAAATTTATAATGCATTATAAAAAACCTTATAATATGTTGTATCGTCTTATGAGTATTCATAAGAACAGTTTTATTGTATTATAATGTTTTACTTATTTGTGGTTATAGCTTTTAAGAGTATGATTACCTCCTCCATAGTTATAACGTATTATAAGTCTCATTTCTTGCCATCTTTCTCATGTCACTTTACTTAAAGCATACAAAGACCACTTATAAGTAATTATAATAATATTTCCCAAAGATCCCTAAGATCAGGCATCAGATCAGATGAATGTGTAATGACATCAGTTTGATTATTTTGATGATACCCTTTAGACAGCTTTTGATAAGTAACTCTGCAACTCCATGTCAGATAGCGGTAATTATTATTAGTAGTATGCAAAATATATGCTAACACTGTATTTTGATAGTTCCCCAAATGACAAACTGATTACAAGTAACTTTGCAAGTACATGAACCTTCTACCTAGCCTAACCTTAACCTAAGTCTACTACTACTCTAAGGAGTGTTAGTTGACATGCAGTTGAAAAGTTGCTTATAGTCAGTAGAATAAGGGGACCATCAAAATAAAACATAATATAAATGAAAAGAATAAATGTAATATGATATAGTCCATTATAAATTAGATATATTAAATAGCATCCATTGTGAGTTATAAATAATCATAATCTTAAAAGTTATAACCTCAAATACTCAAGTATTATAATGTATTATAATTGTTGTTATGAGTATTAATGAGATAATATAACATATTATAAGTTGTATTATAATGCATTATGCATTCATTATAATGCCTTAGAAATACCCTCATAATGTATTATAAATAGGGGCTTCATAGAAAGTGTTACCACATTTTTTTATTTGTTTGTTTATTTATTTATTTGGTAATCAACATTGTTTTGGACTGCACTTCATTTGCATTTGAATATTCCTTGAACAAAGTGAAATAATAATGAACTTTTAACATAAGATTATTTTGGGGCCAGTATAAAGTTCGTAAATCGGTCAGTCAGTCAACCAATGTGAGGTTGTCTTTGGCGTTAATTTTAAAAGACTACTGAATCTACCCCAATAGAATAATATGCTTTCCTTAGCACACGAAACCCCTGTTACAGATGTTTAGAGGTATGTTCAGTATTCATGAACAATGATTCTAATCTCTCCCATGTGATTGCTATATTTTCTATTTTGGAGGATGTGTTTGGATGATGACGATGGCATCACTGTAACTTATGTCACTAATATAAGCTTTAACCTGCTGTATTCATCCAATTATAAAACAAACAAACAAACAAACAAACAAACAAACAAACAAACAAACAAACAAACAAACAAACAAACAAACAAACAAACAAACAAACATGTATATCCATAAAAGTGGATGTTTTGTTAAGCAAGTCTTGTTTTCCAAATAATTTCTTGCATTTCCAAACTACAGTAAAGATTAATATCTTACCTGGAAAGCCTTGGGGATAAATGCAATAAAGCCATTTTTCTTTATTAGGTCTTTTCTCCTGGCCCTCTCTTTCTTTCTCCTTTGCTACATGCAAGTAATCCAACACCACCAGAAACAAACGAACAGCTCTGGCACTAGTGAAGATCCTCAAAATGTTTCTCGCTATGAGACACTTTTTTAATTTCTTTATAGATATATAACGGTGTGCTATAGTGAAGCGAAGGCTGCTAATCGATATTCTCTTATTGGGTTTGTGGTTTTGGTCAAATATCTCTCTTGGTTGTGCCTCAGGTGAGGGGCAGCAGACTAATAAAGCATGTTGTGTCTCAGGGGCAGAAGCAGGGATGAGTATGGATTAGTCAGTGTACCCTTCCTGTGAACATACAGTACAGCTCAAATCTGAAGCTCTCTCTCTGTCTCTGTATGGAAGGCTTTATTCATGTCCTAATGGAGCAGAGAGTCAGCACATGTCAAATAGAGATGAAGGAGGTCTGCAGAAATGCTCTCCTGCCTGTATGTTTGTCCTTGGTTAAGTCGGATTGCCTGTGGCCGATCCTGTGTGGCTGATGTCTGAGGAAAGTTATGAAAGGAGCCATTCTATTTAGTAGCTCTGAGCTTAGAGATTAGGACACTGAACTATGCTTTAGTAACATTTATGGGGTATTTAAAGACCGCTTATTGTAAAGGGCTTACTGATGTGTATTATTAAACGCTTATGTACTAAAACACCAAAATTATCCAAGGGGTGTCTGAAGATTTTAACAATAATAATATATATAGATTTGGACTGTAATACTTAGGTTTTCCTGTTATCTTTTGAATGGATAGATATACGCAAATACACTTCAAGAGACAAAGAAAGTAGGGGAAGTGAGACGTAAAGAGCCACTCGCAAGCCAAGCTGTTATTACAGACTAGAGCACCCTGTCATAAATACTCATAATTAGATGCTTCCAGAGACCTAATAATTTTACCATGTAACACAAAGTATCTTGAGTGGCAGAGTCACTTTCCTCTCTCCTCAGGTTTATTTACTGCTGAAGTGAGCCTGTAGTCTCTGTTTCTGCTTATAACTCGCTAATGGAAGGGTTGGTTAGTACAGTAGCTTGGCTGGTGACACCCTGTATGATTTCCCCTTTCAGTGGTGTCGTCTGAGCAAGTCCTGTGTTCATGTTTTCACATGTAAACGCCACTCTGTTCCACTCCAGCGCTTCAGGCCTCTTTTATGAGCCCATGAAAATTTCAGCTGCCTTTTCGACATAAGGAAAAACAAGTGCTGCAAAAACTCTTTCTTTTTTAGACCAAAGGACCTTCATCAAATAACATTTAAACAAAAAATCGGTTGTTCACACCAGTTCATACCTATTTGCAAGATCATTTCTCAGATCTTACTGGGCAGGAAGACTACATTAAATGTTAAAGAGCATGTTAGCATAGTGCCTTTGTACCTTTCATCCAGCATGTCTTTGTGAAGCTTTAGCTACAGCAGTCCAGGAGTTCCCCTGTTTCCCACATCAAAGCTTCTCGCATCTTCTGTCCAGCCACAGTCCAGCTAGCCTATAATGCCAGTTTTAGAGTGCAGGTTTCAGTGGCTCTTCCTAGCTCTGAGTAAATGGAGCATGTTTAGAGTGCTACCCAATAATGCTAGCAGTTGGTCCATATCATGCTTTTGTGAGATCAAGCACTGTATTGTCTACTATAGCAGAGAGCATTAAGCCATGGCTGTGGCTTGAGGTCTGTTAAGCCAAACGTATGTTTCAAGTTGTCTTCAGCAACATCCACTGTGTAGGTGCAGCCAAGATTTTTACATTTGTGCGTGTGTTCGAACTTGACATATGCACATGTGCCTGGAACTGTCATCACTAATTGGTGGGTCTAATAGGTGCTTTTAAGACATTTTGTACTACACAAAAAGATGCAAAATTCCGAAAAAAAAACAGAAGATGAACATGGAAAAATGTCAGGTCAGAACACATGTTTGTACAACTCTGAAAGAGTAAAAAGATATGGGTGCCACCCAAATTTTCTAGCCTTGCGTATATTTGTGCGCCTGAGCTAAACATTTACATTTGCACATGTGGCAGGAATTTATCCACTAACTGGTGAGTCCACTGAGTGGCAATACTCAGAGTTGGGACTCTGCCTTTCAAAGTACTTTTTTTGCTAAACAAAGAAAATGCAAAATGGCATAAAAAACAACGTGAAGGGGCAACTGAAGGTGGAAGGTGGGAAAAACTAAAATTGATAAATGAATCCATAAGTTTAAGTTTAAGTCTGAGTATACTCTGAGCAATGCTTAACATAATGCAGGAGGCAAATATGGGAGAAAAACAAAGAATACTCCCAGAGTTTAGACAGCAAGCACAGTATGAAAAGGTAGTTTCCTTTGTCACAGAATATCTAAATTCATATGTTAGAGTTTAGCCTTTGAGTTGTTTGTCTGTTTCTATCCCCCTGTGGTAACTAGACTATGCCAGAGTTCTTTAAAAGGCACTAGAAACTTTCCATGTCCTTTTTCATATCACTGTGGATGCAATACTGTAGCTCAGAGGCCATCAGGCTTGGAGACAACATTAAAACAGTGCTGGTCATCTTGCTCTTCAGCATGCAGGTCTTTGTGCCCTCAAGCAGGGATGCAACTGAACACTTGCTACAAAAATACAAATTCTACAGCGCACATAATGGGATGCTACAAATAAACAGCACTTGATCTCTTCCTGAAGCCTCGGAAACTGAAATGGCACGATAATCCAGTATTCACTGAGGCACAGAACATTTGGTTTTTCAGGCAGGTTTTTCAGGCAGGGCTTTCCGTAAAATTCCGTAAAATCTTTGTACAAGTTATTTTCTGACATTGCATGTGCATCCATTCATTCACATCCATTCATTCACATTGCCAGAGCATTCCTATATTCTGCGTTTTTATTCCATACATCTTGGACAAGTCCTGTAATCATGATGTGACATACTCTTTCATTTCTGTGTTATCCTCTTGTAAACAATTGCATAGCATAAGGCACCACAAAGCTTAATTTTGTTGTCTGCATGGATGGTGGATATCTCTCAAGTCTCGTTATCATCAAAGTTATTTTCTCAACATAGGCTCATTGAAAAACCATGCCTCTAACTATAGTACATTTCAAATATGTACCTAAAGAAACAATTCAGTGCATTTTCCAGATTAAATTAGCATGTTATGTCCTCAAAACAATTTTACAGCAGTGCTGATTTGTGAACGTATCCATGTTGATGTTTGCAACACATAATCTTCATATATTTTTTCAGTGCTGTCAATCGATAAAAAAATTAACTAATTAATCGCACATTTTTTTTTCTGAAATTAATCGAGATTAATCCCACTAAACGTTAAAGCTTTTAAATATTCTTTTATATTACAATAATTTCACATTCAATCTTCAAATTAACGTAGAAACAACACAAAAACGGTGTATGTTTAATACTTGTTAAATACTTTTTTTATGACTGAAGGTATCACTGATACCTATGGAAGCCCATTTCTGCCACTGAACAAAAACTAAAAACTAACTACTGCTGCCATCTTGGATTTCCGGTCTAGTGAGTGTGTGCAAAAATTCTTCCGGTTTTGCTAAACGCCAGTGCAGAGAGCTGAAGAAATCCAAATATTACCTTCTATGTACGTTTACAGGATTTATAATATCAATTACCAACAAAGCACAATTTAACTTTAACAATTTAACAATTTAAAATTAATAAGTTAGTAAAATAATATTATTTGGCCATTTTTAAGACCCCCTTCTTGAATCAGGCATGTGTTTTTAATGTACAAAAAAAAAAAAAAAAAAAAAATGCAGCCTTGCTGAGTAAAGGAGAATGTTATAATAAATTATTAATAAAGCTGTTGTAATGATCGTTAGCATTATTTTTGTGTTACTTTTTTATTTTATTTTACAGAACAACAGTAAAATTACAATACTAACATTTATGAATGTTGACTTTTATTTTGGCGGAAACCCGCAAGAAGACTTCAGTACTACTTTTTGCTGACAGCAGCAGATTTATGAATGACACGCAGATTTTCCTCCCACTTTGGACTTTGAACCCTGGCTGTCAGAATAAATACAATTTGTGCATGTATTAGACAACATAACATTCTGTAGTTTATTTATTCATGGTTTAAGGCCATTTCGCGATTTCAGTCATCATACAGTAACCAGCAAAAACCACCTTTTTCTCCTCTCATGGAAGACATGCGATGCGATTCTAAACAGCCTCGTGCTGTCAGTGCTTGTAATGATTTTTGCATCTTTTTCAGACAGTTTTAAATGCTTCCACACTGCCGACATGTTTGCTGCATTAGTACGTGCCTCTATTTGATTGCGTCATGTCATTGTTCGGTATAATTTATTTGGCCTTTCCGCTTATTCAGCCAAACACCGAAATTTTTTTTTTTGCTTTTTCGGGCCGAATAATTTCGGTTGCCGAACATTCGTTGCATCCCTAATATCAATTATAAATGCAACCAAGATCTACACTGCTATTATTGCTATACTATAAATGTTAATTGGGCCAGTGGCATTTGTAACTTATGTACGTTTTCGTCAGTGGAATGAATGCAATACACCAGTCCGTAGTGTTCACAAAACACTACATGGCTACACAATGTATTTTTCCCTTACCAGTTATGTAAATGTACAAATTACTAATTTCTCGAAAATGTATTACGTTGACTTTTTTAAACTGAAATACATGTTTTGTGAGACACAGGCTTTAATTGATCTTCATGAATATCCGTTCCTCAATTCTGCACATACATCAGTTTGTTCATTTTCACAACATATTTTAATATTTTACATTTACACATAGTTATCTTTGCATCAAACATATTTTTAAATGAAAACACGGGCATTGTAATATACAATTTAAAGATTGGTTTATTTGTTAATTAATGCAAATAATTAATAAAAATGCTCAGTTTCACAAAACAAAATATTGATCTTTTAATAAACACACTTAAGTTTAACTGAAGCACCCTTGTCACCTGTACCTTTCCCATGATTGTTTGACTGGCACCTGGTGCTGAAGTGAATGTGTGTCTGAAAAGTCTCCTGTTTGATGTGGTCGTGAAGGTGTTCTGCGACTAAATAAATGCACTTCTTGTCAAGAAAAAAGAGACAGAAGCAGCAATTGTGAGTGGAATGGCCCACCCTAGCGTAGTCCCTGCGTTAACTATTTTGTAACGATGTTAAACTGAAAAATTTTATCGCCTGTGTTTACACGCTTATTGTGACAGCATTTATTATTTTATTCTTACACACAAAACAATTATTAATTGAATGAACTCAATTTAATTGAGGATTAGTCCAATAAATATGTGTAACCCCAACTCATAAAAAAAAAAAAAAAAATTTATGAAATGTAACTGATTTGGGCCAAATCAATTTGATTAAATATAGTTTAAATGAAATTAATATATGAAGTGATTATTTTATGCTTGCTGAACTCAAACTACAACGTTTAACTGGAGTAAACGTAAATCATTATGCAGAAATACTTATACACTCTAAAAATCATACAGTGGATTTACTTAACTTTTAAGGTACTAGCCATATGATGGCTTTGTTACATCCATGGCATGCCCAAAGTAGTTGTTTATTTTAATTTATCATTAAAACAAGTTTAACGTGTGTTCCTCAATCCAAGCACATGCTCTACACTTCACCACAATGGTAACCCCCCTAAAACACTAACATATCAGAAACTGTTTTAAATACAAACATACAAGAACATTAAACAATAACAAGTATCCCCATTGAATCATCTTGATAAAAGATGCATAAAATGAAACATTTTATTTCAACATTTACTCTCTCTATCCAGTCCCATGCAAAGCATGATGGGAAGGGGAAATCCACTAGTTACACAAGTCAAATCATTTATGTACTCTCAACTCAAATAAATTAAGTATAGTGGTTATAAAGATATAGATTATACATTTAGTTGGATTAACTTCATTTACTTAAGTAAATTGAACAAGCATTGAATGTTATTTTTGGCCTACCTAATTGAAACATGTTCTTTCAAAATGAAAATATTGAGTTGAGCCAAAATGCAACTGTTTCAAGTCAGTTTTACACAATGCATTTGTTTAAATGGGAAACCTAACACAATGGTGTTGAATGAAAATTAAAAAAAATTTAAAACTGAACATAATTTTTTGAGTGTATTTATTCATATTGTTATGCTTTTCTGATGTTCTAAACTTGCTCATTTACCCAATTGGTATACAGCACTGCTCTTGCGATGCAAAGCACTCGTGATAGAATGGAAAATAGACTTGTGATAGCAAATACTTAGCAAATACTTTCTTATCTGATGTTTGCTTTTAATGGTCTTATTGACACTATTGGTTAGGTTTAGGGTAGGTGTGATACTTAAAACATCTAAGATAATAAAACACTGTCAGAATCAATTCCATCTGTTTTGTATAAAACTGAATGTGGTTTTAACACGATATACTGGACATTTCACTTTGGGAAACATACAAAAACCAATGACTGAATTTTTCTTAAATTTCATGACAAGTTCTCCTGCAATTTGACGACTAATTATGTAAATGTAGTTTACTGTACGTAAAGGGCTGAAGTCATTGTTTGAAATTTTTTAACATTTTATTATCTGGAACCCCACATTAGAAAATGTTTGTGAATCATTGGAAAAGCTTATTGAACAACATTTGGCCACTTCCATAGCAAGTTGACTGGCTTCACTCTTTAAAGTGGAAAACAGAAGACAGCATTCAACAACAATTGAGATTTCAGTGGTCCACAGAATTCAAACCAGCATTTGTCTCTGTGTCCCAGCTAATGATCTCCTTTGTGAATTAATACATGACAAGAAGAGTGCAGACCCAACCAATAAAACATGATGCAGTAGACAAACAACTTCCTTACAGTCCAGAGGGATGTGATTGCAAACGAAGTGGACATCTAAAAGAAGACATTTCACTGGAAACATGCAGTTAATGGTTCAGAAATCTTCAGGTTTAAATTAGTGTTATTTAGCGGTGCAAAGAGTGCAATGCAAATGTGTTTACGATTCCCTGTGGTAGTGCAGACTCTGAATCTGTCAATAGGTTGCATAGGATGAGTCTATTTAATCTTCCTGTCACCTACAGGTTTCCTTTCCAGCCTCTGGCAGCTTTACAGTCATGTGACTTAATGTGGACTCTGTCTCATGGGCAGGCCAGGGAATTGTACAGTTATGATTTCTGAACACACTCACATTATAATCAGTGTAAGGCTTACTTTAGCCCCTAATCCTTAAGTGGATAAGCTAAGCTTTAATTAGGCTAATCAGCAGTATAATTAGCTCCAATTACATTTTATTGGCCAGATAACAACATATCTTTAAGTGGGCTTAAACAGCATTGCAAAAAAAGTGTGTTACATGAGAATGCGGTGGCATCTTTACAATCTTTTCACAACCTCTCTCTCTATATATGCGCTAAGTGCATTTTTTTTTTGTTGTTTAAAAGCTATGCCTTTTTGTCAGTTTGCTGTGATGCTGTCAAGCTTGTGGGCCAGGTTTGTGCTTGAGTTTACTGTGGATCACCTTGACAATCAGGAGGTTCACTCATGTGCCATGGCTTGACAGCGTGTCAGCAGTTTGGTCACTTAGTTCATTAAACCTAGCGAGATGTGCATTGGTGCATTGAGGGTGAACCCAATCCAGGCCTGACAGCAAGATGGTAGCCCTCCAACTTCTAAGTGTTTCTAGAGGATTCCGGAGACACAAACTGCTTTTGCCTTTGTTGCTTGCACATTGTGACTTTTGGGAATAATAGCATCTCTGTCTCAAAACCCACTGAATGAATTTGTGTTTAACATTTCGGGACTTACTGTAGCAAGAATACATCTATGCACAACTTCATTGAGAAAAATAACTCAATTCATTAAACACAGACTATTTTGTCACAGATTTTGCTATATATATATATATATATATATATATAAATCAGTGTTTGCAGTATTTTTCCTTGTAGAAAAAATTAGATGAGCAGCTGGAGAGGATCTTTTAAGTTCTTTATTGGTCATTGCCAAGACAATGAGAGCTGACACCACTGCCTTCTTCTGATAATTTCAAACATGCCATAAGTTGACTTTGGGTCAATAGAGCCATTAACTCAGCAAGGAGTTGAGTCACTGCGGGTGCTAACACCCACCTGCTGAAAGACTTGGGCTCCGTTCCAATTAAATTTTTTATGCCCTTCCCTCACTTCCCTCCGTCTTGCGGACTCAGATGTGCCCAATCGCTTACGTTGCTCAGAGGGATAGTTCACCCAAAAATGATTTTTTTATGTTTATCTGCTTACCACCAGGACATCCAAGGTGTAGGTGACTTTGTTTCTACAGTAGAACACAAACAAAGATTTTCAACTCAAACCGTTGCAGTCTATCAGTCATATAATGGCAGTCAA
>NC_133366.1:31717806-31771702 GCF_049309525.1 Garra rufa | reverse complement strand
ATTGTAGTACATTGTAAAACAGAATGCAATTATAACGTATTGAGTGTAAATTATAGTTCTTATTGAAATGATTAAATGGATGTAATTGGTAACAATTGCAGGTTACCTCTGAACCCCTAACAGTGTGCATGCAGGGAAAGCTACTACTTATAATCCACACTTTATAAATTTAAATATACATTACAAATACTTAAATTTAAACAAGTTCCTGTTTGTACAGTCTAGAAAAACTGATAAGGTTTTCCAGAACATTTGTTTGACCAAGGAAAATGTTTTTTTTTTTTATTTTTTTTTTATTTTTTTTTTTAGAAATAACATTTTCATGAAGTTGACATTTTCATAATGTTTCATAAATGCTCTTAGAACATTTAGAATGTTATCTGAGATGTTGGAAGAAATTAGTCTTTGCCGTGCATTGTGGATTGGTTTATTGTAATGTTGCCTGAAATTTTGCACAATTCTCTGACTTTAAGGGCCAAAAATAGGTAGTTTGGCATCTGCATGTATAACAGTAACATCTGGAATCTATACTGTATCTGATATCTGGTCCTTTTCACCAGGGGTACAACAACCGGATTTGCAGGGGGTGTGCAACACAAAATTTGTAAAACCAGCCATATAAATCTGTATTTACATACTGGACAGGGATTAGGTTGTTCACGTTTTAAGTAGCTGTCGTATGCTTTAACATAAGGCAGATCTACCGCAGCGTCTGAACTGAAGTAGTCTGCTTGAGTTTAAAGCTCCCCTCCCTTAATCTGTGTGTGTGGTTCTGTTTGGAACAACTTCAGCATGCTCCAACACTGGTTATAATAACGTTACAGGGAAGTATCACATAGCAAGTAGCACGGACCAATCATTTGCCCTAGGCTTTAGCAGAAGTTCCAACACTTTTGTCACTAAAACAACAGACAAGGAGTTAGAACTCATCCCCAAGAGCCTACGTTTTTTTAAGAGTTGAGCAGATGTCTCTGCTAGTGTGTACGCAGTGTACAAAGACGTGCTATTTCTACTTGGCTGATGCTTTTTTACTTTCAGCGTGCACACTTTAAATCCGTGTTCACTATTAGTTGCCACCACCATCTGGACGCCCCCGAACACATCCCAGACCCCTCTTTTCTCTCTTTCCCTCATCCTGCCTTCCTGCAGTTCATATTTCAGTTTGCTCCCAGGAGCTCGCAGGTCTGTGCCAGACGGAAATTCGCTGAGGCTGCAGGAGCCCCTCGGAGGCCACACAGAGGAGGGACAGCCCGGGAACAATCAAGCCCAGTGCTCCTGCCTCTCCGGCAGCCTGTAAGGCTGCTCGGGTCCTCAGGGTGCCTGGTGCCTTTCTCTCACCCTCACTCCCCTCATGCCCCATCTCACTCTCTCTCTCTTCCTCTTTCATGCTCACACCATTTCTCCACCATAATGGCCCTCCTCTGTCTACTCCCCAGGGTGGACAGAGAGGCCATCCAGTCATTCGTTGTCCATCAGATGTGTTTACTCTTTCTGTGACAGCCAACACATCTGGAGCGCATATTCAGGTTATTCCAGTGCCACTAGACACATTCCATGAGATCATTTCAGAGGTTGTTATGGCGATCTTCTCCCCCAAGTTGTATGACAGAAATTGTTGGAAGAGGGTAGGGAGGTGAGGGTACGGGGTACAAATGTGAACACTGGAGCTACTATTGGTGGGGGGTTGGGTTAAGTAATTACAGATCCTGTCACCCTCCTGGAACACCAGCCTTGAGCTGTAACAAAGTGCTGCGGTGACATTCTTCCTCCTTCCTTCACTTTCTCTTTATCTCTTTTCTCATTTACTCTTTTTCTCTTTCTGTCTTTATTTTTTCTTATCCATCGGCACATTTCAGGTCCTGGCCTCTCCCCCCTGAACATTCCTGTGCCTGTGTGTGACTGTGACGGCTGTCATCAGGCAGGAATGTCCAGCTCTCCCACCTCGTCTACCATGCTCTTGGGTGAAGCCCCCCTCCCGACCCTCCTCCTCCGAAACGCTCGCCTTCAGAAAATGTGTTCCTGCAGATGTTGTCCATTCAGTGCATACCTTTGATTGGCTGGCTTCCACAACAAGCAGAGTAATTTGCAGATATTCAGTGGCTTGTTTTTGAGCTTGAGAGTGTGCAAGCTATTTTATCTTCTATTGCTTTTACCAGTAAAAGGGAACATTTACTTTGCCATTTGTTGGACACATAACTCCACACAAATGTGTTGACGAAAATGTTTTCTTCTGTTGTTCAGAGAAGAAAAAGACCTTTTTCTCAAAAAATATCCTGCCCATTAATAACATTTTTTTCTGCCCGGATAGAAATGGTATGTGCACAATATAAAGTCTTAATATTCTCTTTACTCTAAGGACAAAATATGATTTCTTCAAGTGAGTCACGACATCTGCAGCTTCTAATGGCCTTAATTACCAAATCAAGCCATATTTGTCCAAGATGAAATAGCCCACGCTTTTTTTTCACTACGTTCTACCGACTTACTGGACGTTATGTGTTCATACTTTGCAAACAGCAAGGGTACATATGTAATTTAACTACTTCTTTTTTCTAACTCTTCCTGAGTCAGGCCTCTCCCAGGTCTCCTCTAAGTCTTGTTTGGTACCACTGTCCCATGGTACTCTTCTACATAGCTGAGCTGCAAGCTACACAAAGCCTGTGACCCCCCACCTCCGCACTTTTCCAACAATCCATCACTCCCCCTGTTTTCCTTCTGTACCAGTACAGTTTTCGAGGTTGGGGAGAGCTGTGTGTGATATATTCAGGGCAATGGTGTTCATTTCAACAACACCCATAAAGCCAAGACATAATATTGTACATGGCTTTGTTCCCCAGTCTCTCTTTTTGACCTTAATAAATTATTTAGATTAGAAAAGTAGAAACACATTGTGCTGATAAGAGGTCTGATGCATCTGGATGGGGGGAGTGGTGGTAGTGAGAGCCTGGCCGATTGGAAGGGGGGGGGGGGGGGTCAAAGAGAGACATGAGCCTGTTTAGTCACACTTTTTCTTTAGTCCTGGCCCCATATGTTAAGAAGTGAGGAATAACAGTGGTGTCCCAGTTGGAAGAGACTTTGTAGGCCACTGCCAAAAGAAAGATGATTGTCTGTGGTGGGAGAGTAAAACAGGGGCCTCAAATGGTAAGGAAAAAGCCAAAAATGTTACGCTGTGGACCGTTAGTGCGGGTGTGCTAAACTATTAGGGGGCGGAAAGCCTTTGTCTGCAGAAGCTGTTGTGTTGCAACACATCTGAGAGTCTGTAGTGGAATGTGTGTGTTGGAGCATGTGTGATATACAGTGTGTGATATTTATTTAAGAGGGACTCTTGGAGTTTCAAATGCTGGACACAGGATACTGTTCCCTCTCACTGCGAGCACTCTTTTTTTCTTTGGAAGTGTTTCAAGACCACCTGAATCACAAATATACACACAAAGGGGCCAAGCATTGATACCATTATGTTCTTTTCTCATAACAAATGACATCGAAAACCCTCAGCTGTCTTTTGGGGAATTTTAATTTCTGCATTGTCAGTGCTGACTGTGAGAGCGCTCTTTAAACTGACACTCATAGTGAGAGAAAAAAAACACAGGGCTCTTACGATCAGGGTGTGACAAGGTTTAACTCAGAGTCTCACATGTGTTGTTCTCCCTCCTGACCTCCTCTGAGACACCACTCGGCAGGACGACGGGATAGTTTTCTGTCTTAAGAGAATTTCAAAGGTCAATGGTGAGAGACGATGAGAGGGAAACATTTAGAAGAAAAGAGAAAGCACTTTTCTTTCTCAAGTAGGATCTTGTGTGATCAAAGACAGGTCCCCATGAAATCTGTGAACCCCCTGCAGTAAAACCCAACATACTGTCAATTAAAAGACGCTAATGGTACAGTACTATTGCCAGCAGTTCCGGCACTGAGAGCTCTTTGGTTCCTCTTGGGAATTAGTTAGGTGACAGAACAGCAACATGTTTACCAATCAGCAGCAGTGCTCAATGTTCCTAATGAGAGAGAGAGAGAATAAAAAAAGGGAAGAGAAAGAGAACAAGTCACTGTGAGTCATCTTATTCATGCATCATCTCATCCACATGTGTGTGGGGGCGACATACCTGTCTACACAGATGGATATCTCTGACTCGCTATGGAGGCGCGACTTTGGAAACTGTTGGCAGGTCTAGCAGGGGAAGTCCCCTGGACGACGGATGAGGCAGCGTCTTTGGGTCCTTTTCAAAGGCCGGAGTTTAGAAAGGGAGAGGACATGATGAAGAGATCAGGAAATGCTCCATTTGCATTCCTTAGAACTCTGATGTGATTTCTCATGTGGAAGTTTAACAAATTAACAGAGAGAATGAGAGATAGGCCTACTACGGGAGATTTATATATATTTTTTTCTTAAAAACTGGTGTTCATGGCAATTTTTATAGTGCTGGAAAAAAAGTCTGATGCCCAGAGCCAAGGTGATAATGTGCTTGAGCCAAAACTCAGAGAATTTCCCTGCACAGCAAACAGTATTCTTTGGAGCTGATATGTGCCAAAGACAAAAGATGGAGGAGTATTTTTGGGATTGTGTAGTGTTCCCTCAGTTGAAGGGCTCTCTGTGTGAGGTTTGTTTTGGTTAGTGTCCTCACTGCCCTTCCACATACCAGCTGCTGCGATACACCTCTGAGCCCGGTGCAGGGAACACAGAGGGCTCCTACCACGGGTCACTTTATTAATGTGCTCTCTCTCTTGTCTGACATTATTAACCACATCTTGTCTGTACAGGAGACATTCCTGAGAAAAGCCCCCTAACCTGACATTGTCACCATTTGAATTATTGCCTCATCTTCCCAATCTGATGTCTTGAGCAAGAATGCGTGGTGGGGGGTTGGGGGTTAGTATGCCAGCCAAGCAGTCCACTTTTGTTCACTGTCTTTTCTCTTTTTTTTTTTTTTAATTTTTTTTTTTAGATGGCCCATTGTCAGACAAGGTTTATTATATATATATATATATATATATATATATATATATATATATATATATTTGTTTTGTTTTTGTTTTGTTTTTCAATAAAACAATTACTAATTTAGAACACTGGATGTTGTTATACTTTAAAACAAAAGGATTTATAATTTTTTTTTTTTATGCACATTATATTCTATGGTAAAAAAAAAAAATCCTATAAAAAGCAAGGAAAAAGAGGAAACTTTGTACCACAATGAAAATGATCCAAAGTAATACACTTAGGGCTTGATAATAGAAATAATAATTGAATAAATCATTATCAATGGTCTTTCAATAGTGTTTCTAAAAAAAGAACAGAACTGAACTTTTCACTGATGTCATTTGGAACAGCTAACTGGGCACTTATTATCTTTCCTATAAAACAATCCAGTTTCTGGAAAAGAAAAAGAAATACAATTAAAATATGTGTTATTTTTTGTAAAAACTATTATATCATGGGTAATTCTTACATATAAAATTCAACTATCCCAATGCAAAAATACAAAAATGAAAAATGTTTTTAAAAGAATCCCAGTGAGAAATGTATAAATGCAACAACATTGTAGTTCTACACTGTCATATAGCAAAATTCATAATTTTGACAGTTTTCTGTAAAACTATATAAAAAAAAATGTTGATCAGTTACTAGCATCCAAATAATGCAATAACTCAGCTAAACTAGTTAAATACTAGACCAGTCAAGGCCAGCAAACCAGCTTTTTTTCCCAGTTGGAAAGAGTGCATAGTCTGGGTAATAAGACAGATGAAACTCTTAGAGCTCTCAGAGTCTTCATGGATGGAGAAGGAGGGGGCATTTAGAGGAAGCAGAGACTGGTTTACATGTATCACTAGTTTGTAGGCAGTGAGAAATCTATTCCACAGGGCTGTGCTGCTCAGAGTCACACAGCTGCAGGGGATTAGTGACCCTGAGCGAGTCCAGAAACCAGGAATGCACCAGCCCCCTCTTAAAGACACCACCGGAGAAGGAGGTTTGCACTCATTCTAGACACTCAACACTCGTTCTCAAAGACACACACACTTATACTGCACACCCAAATACCATCTCAGTCACTGTATTTGTTTTGCAATTCTTCAGAATTACCCAACAGCCTAGGAGGAATATCCATTCATTGTTCAGCAGTTGTACAATTATTGATCCTTTCTGGACTACAACAACCTAATCTCACTCACCTCAGCTTATTTATAAATATACATACTACATTCAAGGATTACTACTCTTCTTCATACTATTCCTTATTTTGGCCACTTTTATATGTCAGTGACTCATATTTATTTGTAGTTTGTCATAATCTTTTATTACTATTTGATAGACATAATATTTCAATTAGAAAGATGTGAATAAAAAAATCTTAAAAGTAAACATTATTATTAAAATAATGATTAAATGATTATGTTTTTTTTTCTTGATAGTTATACCATTTAATAGTCATTTAATTCAATAGTCATTTTGTGTTTGTAGCGTCTGTTTTTCAAAACCACATGAAGCCAACAAAGAACACCTTTTTAAGTTTTAAATGTACATCTTAAACACTTTTAAATATAGCTTTAAATATGTGGTCACCAGTAGCATCTCAGTGTGTTGTGGTGAGGACTGTTTGTCTGAAAGGCAAAGGTTGTGTCTCTTGTGTCAGATTCAGGCTGATTTATTCATACCAATTTGTTAAAACATTGTTTGTTTCTCAGACAAAATGCATTTTGGCTTAAATGTCTGGAACCAGAGCTAGGAACTGCGTTGGTTTGATCTATCTTCCTGTACCTGCTGCATCTGTCCATCTTCTTGTGCGTCATGTGCCTTGATTGCTTGAAGTACAGAGCGTTCTATATTGAAGGTGACACGAGTGTCACAAATCGGCCCTTATCCATATCTACCTCCAATCGTGTCTTCTACAACGTCCTCTTGTGTTGTCCCGGCACTGCTGAGTTGACAGATGTGAGAAGATAGGCACTCATTTCCTCCTAACGTGTTCAATGGGGCCTTATTGATGCTCTGAAAGGCCAGAGTTTGGCGTCGCTGTAGCGTTAGCATGGCACTACCTGTCACTCAAATGCGTATGTCAGGATTACAACTCAATTACCTTTACACTCCTGCTCCTGCTCTTAACTCACTTCCACCCACTTGAGTCGCAATGCGCTAAAAGGATGCGTTAACCATGCAAGCCCGTCATTAGAGCCTCATATGCCCACAGCCCAGAGAGAGAGCTGGTTACCCTCACTACTTCCACCGGACAGCTCTGATGCCCATCATCTGGAAGCATTGAATGTCAGAGTAAAATATGCATAATTTGCAGACATTTTTTCCGCATGCCATTTTGCTCACTTTCCTACTTTCGAGAAACACCTCCTTGTCTCTCTGTGCTCTTTTGATGCTGTTTGCTGGGTAGGACATGATGACTTTGATTGGTTCATCCTGCACTCAACAGAGCCACGACTGCAGAGTGACTCACCATCTTCAGTTCCCTCCTAACTTTAGTCACACCATCTTACAAGCTCAGACACCTTGTGAAGGAGGATATAGAGAGGGTGGAGGCTAGGACAGGGGAATGTTTCAAAAGTTGCAGGTTTTGACATACACGTCTCATAATCTGTGTTTCATGTCTCCCCTTGTCCTCCGTTCTGGGCCCATCGTCCCTCCCAGATACCTCTGTCATATCTTCCAGCACAGGTGATATCAAAGGCCCGTTTGGCATGGAGCTGATTGGCTGTCTCTGCAGATTTTTATGAAAAGAGCTTTAATTGCAGACAGACATCTGCTTTTATTCAATCAGCTTTATTGGCTTGAGTCACATTTAGTCCACTGCCAGCACTTTGTTGCTCATTAAAAAAGCGAAATAAAACAAGTGCTCGAACGAGCCATACACATGTAAATAAATATGAGGGCAGTAACCGTGCATTCATGCGCACTTACACAATAAGATAATTCAAAAGTCCTGAACAATGAATAATGCAGACGATAACAAGAGCCATAAAAGTGTGCGCAGTGATATTTATAGCGGTAATAACAATGGAGAAATGTAATTTGAGGGTCAGTGGGGGCTCCATTTGACTGTGGACAGGGTCTTCTCGGCCTCCTCTGCAGGGGCACACCGTGAGCATATTGTTCCAGTCGAACATCTGCATTGTTTAATTCAGTGTTTGAGCTCCAAATGATTTTGTGCGAAACCAGGGGAGATGCGGACGTAAGCACACCTCTAAAGGTAGTTTTACAAGAGATTAAATGTTGCAAATCATTTTTTGAAACTGTAATTGAAGTGCTAGTTCTAACAACGGTGAGTTCACAGAGCGCTCCTGACCAGATACACTTCATTATCTCACAGTGTGGCTTTATAATACAGTCAATGTCCCATTGTCCTCTAGCAAGGCACATACAGTATTGAATAAATGTACATGTGACAAAGACCATTCTAAAAGTCTGAAGTGTTCTTGCTGTCTGGCTAGGCTGTAGTTGGCAGTGAGGCATCGCTCACTAACACCGTTGAGGTGGGAGTTGGATAAAAAACTGAAACCAGAGATGGTAAAGAATCGAGTGAACCTTGGGATAGGTGTCCTAAGAAAGAAACAGGGAAAACAAGTGTGATAGAGATATTTATTTTTATAATGCAGAAATAAAAATCCTCAGAACTGGTTGTGATTCTAGCGGTTTAAAGGATTAGTTCACCCAAAAGTGCATCATTTACTCACCCTCATGTTTTCTCAAGCCCATTAGACTTTCATTAATCTTCAGAACACAAATGCATTTTTAATGTTCTCTCATTCTTTTTGGCCATCCATTGAAAGTCCAGACCAAAACAAGAACAAAAAGACATCATAAAAGTAATCCATATGAATCAGGCAGTATAACAAAGGTCTTCTGAGGAAACACGTTTGCTTCGATGACATTATGAACAAGTTTGATTTGGGCTTTTATTCATATATAAACATTGATCAACACAAATAGAGCTCATAAAATGTAAACATGGAAGCTCAACCATTCTTGCTTGATGCGCGAGAACAAACCTTATTGGTTCTTGCTCAACACATAAGGAGAGTTCAGCATCCGTGTATCATATTTGATGAGCTCTATCTATGTATCTGTGTTCATAAATGTGCAATAAGAATAAAAGTCTAAATTAAATCTGTTCATCATACTTGGATAACACTGCTGTGTTAGCAATCAACATTTTGGGCTTTCAATGGAAGGACAGAAATTTCTCAGGTTTCTTAAAAAAATATCAGAATTTATGTTTTGAAGAAGAACAAAAGTCTTATGGAATGAGTAATTGATGACAGAATTTTCATTTTTGGGTGAACTAACCCTTTACGACAAAAGAGAAAAGGTGAGCGTTAAGTGGTATGGCTAACCCAGGGTGTGACTGGACTCTAAGATCAGGAGCTACGCCCATGGTCCAAATCATATACGCAAGATGAGTGGATGCAGATTGTTGTAGTATTTTTACTATTTTCTTTTTTTTTTCCTATTTTTTGAAATTTAAGTAAGTTCATGCCACACGGATCAATGCACAGGTTCTTGATAAGTGGTTTAATTTCTAAAGATTTTTTAAAGATCCATTTTGAAAATGGATTTTAAATTACAGAAAGCAAACTTTTTAATGTAGTGTAATGTTGTAACTGTTGAGCCATGACCCCCAATGTTTTTTTTTCCCACTTTTAGATTTATACACATGCCTTCACAAAGGTCAGGGTGTCACTATGTGCCAGCTAAGTGTAGGAATATGGAATACAAATCAGAGTATAATGGCAGCAATACTTAAAATATTAGATAGGAAAAGGGAAGAATTAAGGAAATTAAAGAAACACATTGAGTGACAAAAAAGAGAAGGTTAAAACAAAGTAGAAAAGGTAAAAAGACAAACTGAAAAAAAAAATGAAGAAGGTGTATAGAGAGAAAAAGAGAGATGTTAATGGTTTGGGCGGCACCCCTGGCGTGCACAGTACTGGTGTTTCTGCCCAACACCTCCACACGTCTGATCGGTGCATTCCATCCTCCCAGCACACAGCAGCACAGCCACTCCTGCAAACCACGGGAAATCTGCTGGAGAAAGAGAAATCTGGGAGGAGTAACTGTGAATGTGTGTGTGCTTTTGTGAGTTTAAGGGCATGTTTACTTGCCTCTCCCAGACAACTTGGGGCAAGAAGGAGGGGAGGGCAAAAGGGGCAAAACTTGGCCTTTCTCTCTATGTCTCTCTCCCTCTCTCTCTCCTTTACCGATTGTCACCAGGAGTACAGAAAACATTCTCAGGGATTTCCTGCCATTCAAAACAAAAAGCAGGACCCCCCCCCCTTTCCCCTATCACTCCCCCCATTGGCATGTTAAGGTCGGAACAGTGCAGCAGCTGAGTGCGAGTGCTGATGTGCACTTTCCAGGTCAGGGGCGGAAAAAGGCTCCTGAACCCTCCTGATTTCTTGTGCTGCTGCGTGTTGTTCCATAGCATGCCGCTTACTCACCTCCAGTCGCACACAGAGAAAGAGAAACGAATAACAAAACACCCTGAGAATAACCTGTGTGAGGCTTTAAAGGGTCACACTTCCCTTTGTGCTTAGTGACGAAGGACTGTATCTTCAGTGATTCAACTGCCTAGATCAGTATATGTTAACAGCTTTTAGAACGTGTACAGAAATGCAAACACATTCTGTGCAATTGACTGTGCGAGTGCATGCCTTAACTCATTATGCTGTATAGAGTGTGCCAGTACTAATTTGACACATGCCTCTACAACACGAGTGAAGTACATTACACTATTGTTAGATCATTTAATTAAGTGCTGAAAGCTTGCTAAGAGTTTGGTTTCACATTTTGGTCAGTGACGTGACACTCTTTGTTTGTCCTATTACTAGAGAAAAAGTGTTTAAAAAAATCATTAATACATTAAATTGAATTTGTCTTGGGGGACAAAAAATGTTAGGGTGGCACAAACAGTAAGTCCTATTTGTAAATGTTTTTTTAGACATCAGATAATTTGACCTTTTATTAGTTATAGGTGTGACTCAAAACCGAAAAATTTTTATGAACAGAATGAAGAGTGTAAAAATTTTTACTACTTTATACTTGCTGTTTTTTACATAACATTTTTAGAATCCTTAATTTTAAGTTTTTCAAAAACATATGAAAGCAGCATGAATACATGATGCACATTTCTAAGAACTTGCCACATGTTTTTTTTTTTTTTTTTTCTATTGTTTAGAGTGGGAACTATTTTACTATCATTAACCAGTTTGTCAAATCATTACCAGTTAGTTGCTGTAGCAGTTGTTATTGTAAGTAAACCATGCAATAATATATATATATATAATATATATATTTACCCAGAGATGCCCAGTTTTTTATGACACCAGGTGGCATTGTGAGAGGTCCAGTCGGACCTGGTCTTATGACAGCAAACATAGATTGTGTAGCTGAACGGTAACTTCAAGTGAAGGCCAGCCCAATTATCCCCAATCAGACTCTTAACTGCTGCGGTCTGGGGGTGGGGTGCAAAGCTCCCTGAAGGGCTTAGCCTTCATTACAGGGCAGCACATCCTGCACATTAACTTTCTATCCCCCTCCTTCTGCTCACTCTCCTCTGTTTCTACTCTCAAGCCCCCTTGGCTTCCTTGCATGGTGTGCAATGATACAGTGAACAATCAGACAGACAAACCTAAAGCACATGGCAAAGGCCACTGAGCTAGGCAAATTCGAGTCGTTCTAATAACACACAAAGAAAACCTGGCGGAATTCTTAACTGCAGAATGATGTCACATGGGCCAGAGGTAGGAGGACAAGAATTGTGTGCGCCTACGCTTACAGATGATGGGATGTGTCCCTCTACCTCCCCTCTCAAGAGACAGGAGAGACAGATTGGAGCAGAAATCAGCTCAGGTAATTTTCCAGTAGAGAGACAGTGATTACTGCGTGCCTCTCTTGCGGCCCACAGGAAGTTTCCTCTTCACTGGCTTAATGTGTTTGTGTGTGTGTGTGTATGTTTAGAGGAGGGCATCAAATGCTTGCCGCTGTCTTCAGTCACCAGCTGATTGGTTGTGGGCCTCTGTGGGCTAGTAGCAGATCTGAGCAGAAACCTTCCTAGCACACAATGCACAAAACACACTTATCAGCAGTGGCATGGCGAGAACAGAGAGAATCTCAGTATGACTAAGGCTAGATTAGAAGGGTTCAGTGTGTCTCTGGAGTGGGGGATGATGGGAAGGTGTGGTGCCTGTAGGTGTGCTTGTGCTTGTTCTTGTCAGGACAGGAGCGGCATCAGGGGGCCGTGCGGTGGCAAAGAACTCAGTGTCAGTGCTGTGACAGGTTGCGCCTAATCTACCCTAAGAACGTTCTGTCAGAAAGGGAGTACGGGCAGCAGGGGTGTTTCATTTTTTACGGCACGTTCCAGACTGCATATACAATTTTTATTATATCAGCAACAATTGTAAGCCAATTTTAGGGAGTGTTTCTGTAAGTAGAACATTTAGCACATTTAAAACCAGAGAAAGCCTGTGAATGTTTAAAGGTACACTTTTGAAAAACTCCCTGTCCTGCATTCGTCCCAATTATGAAGGTCTATAAAAGGGATTTATGGTATAAGTTGAATATCAGCAGACTTTAATGTTGAAAGGCTCATCTTGACTGAAGCGCACCGCTGATCTTCCCTCTACTCAACTCACTGCCGAAGGCACCAAAATGTCTCCACACGTTGGAAACTGAGTCAAACCACATCAATCAGGACACTCATTCCTGCTCCACCTCTTTTTCTTACACCTTGTCTGCTCTTTTCTTTTCTGTGTGCAATTTTTTTCTTAATCTTAGTCGTCTTTTTTCTTCTTGTCACACTAGGAAAGAACTCCTGTAGATGGCAAAAGCAACACATCCACAACTGATTTATACGCTATGTAAATTTTTTGGACAAAGGTGTTTATTTGAGACATACTTAAATGGTTCAAAAGGCATTCTTGTAGCACCAAACATGTTTTAGTGTCTCATCTCTTTCATTAGCTACAAACCCTGCTTTCAATCTCAGGTGCTTATCGGTCATATATAGATCACAGAAGACCACACCGACACACACACGCACACACACAAACGCCATCCTATCGTAATGCATTATTATTATTATCTGCTGAGTCTCGGCTCTGTAAAATGAGTTTTCCTGAACTCCATTAAAAGCAGCGCTTGTCGTTCCCCTGGGTCAGATTTGCATGCGCCGCTGCAATGCACCTCAAATGGAAGATGTCCTTCCTCTACTCTCCTCCCCCAGCCTCATCTGGGACAATAAGTGGACATATGACATTTTACAGAGACCCTCATCTTCTCTGCTCCACTGCTGTCCCACCTCCCTCCTGTTCCTCCTCCCCAGCCACTCCTGGCCCAGTCATCAGAGAAGGGGAAGAATATTGCGAATGACACCACCAAATCAGTAGTAAATAGCAGGTAATTTGATTGACATCTGGAAGGCTGTCATGGGCCCGAGTGGACTGGCAAGCAGTTAGTTGAGTACAGAAAAAGGTGGCTTTCCAAGTAAATCACTTTTTGTCCAGTGGGGCCTGTAGCAGATTATAATTGCTTGTCCTTCCCATCAGTACAATTTCTCCATTACTGTGTGCAGCGGCATCTTATTGAAAACCAGGTTGTCCCTTAAAAATTCACATGCTGTCACAGGTCAGATGAAAAATGGCTAAACATGAGACACATTTCAGAATTCATTATACCGTATGTGCTGTGTTCTATTAATGTCCTTTCAAAATTTTAGATGAAAAGAAAAAGGTTAAAGAGTAAATCCTCTGATTAAATACTGAGTGGAGAAGGATTTGAACTGTTGACCGTGAGAATTGTAGAGACAGTCATAGCCAGTTTTGCCTATTAAATTAAAAAAAGGGAAGAAACATGCACTTACTGCACAATTTTTTTATTTACTTGGCATTTCCTCAAGTAATGTTTAATGCTTTGCTAAAATTTTAAGGTGTTAATATTATGTCAGGGACAACACTTTTGCCAAGAAGACACCATGACATTAATGTTATACAAGCAAAATTATCATAAATGAGAATGCTTTAAAGAACACATTATGCCAGAGTAGCATGGTGTTCTTCAGGGTGGATTCAGAAAAGTCGAGTTTAAGCATGTGTCATTTATGGCTTAAAGTGGAAGTGTAAATTTTTTTGTGTGTTAAAATACTTTCTGCTGTCTAACTTTAATGTCCAGAGTTAATTTCCTTGAAAAAATGTAAACACTGCAGCTCTTCCTCTTTTCAAAACATTAGTCTGTTTGTTTAAGCATCATGATCTGTACTACAGACTTTAGTTAGACAGGATTTTACAAGAGTATCGCCGTTGTAACTAACACTGAATGGCTAATATCCTCTCAGGCAGGTTATGTTCTCGATCACAAAACAGAAACAGTCATTGGATCAATTAGCTGAGAGCACAGTGACATATATCTGGTGCAATAAAATTACAGTAAAGCTCACATCATAGGAAAATAATTTTCCATAATGGTATTTTTTAAACAGTGCATATTATGAGTTGTATGTTTGTGTTTATTATTGCTTTGCATTATTTTGCAATAAATCTAATATAAATCTCTAAAATGCTAGCAAGATTGAGTAATACAATTATATTAATAAATACAAAAATATTACACGCCTAATTAGTCAACTCTATACTTTAGCTACTGTCAAAAAGGGGTGAGTGAATGCCATCAGAATACCAAAGGCGCCTCCATCCCCCTCCTCTCATCGACCATCCAGCTGGCGGAGCTGGCAGAGATATCAACAACATAAAGCATTTCCCTTTCAATTAAAGGAATTCTTGAGGTTATTGCAAATATTGACCATTCTAAATGACATTGTTATACCTCTTTATCAGCTGCCATTTAATAACATCTAATAATAATCTATCTCAGTCTAGAAACAGTTTATAGTAATTGTAGCAAATTCAATGGCAATTAAATTATAATTGTAATGAGATTTAAGACAAAATAAATTAACAAATAAAATGTTTACATAATATGTATACATCTAAAATAAAAAAATTTATAAATTTGTTATTTATAAATTTTAGAAAGTATATACATTTTAGCTATTTTCCTCCAGTTGTCCTTTCAAGCTTTCACAATGTCAATGGAAGTTTTTTTAATACCGTATAAATGTGATTTACTTTATATTTTTAATAATTCATTTTAATAATTATCTCCTGGTCTTCGATGGAGGCTAGAGGCCCAGAAATTGCACACAGCTTATATGAAAATCAATTTTTTTTTTGGTATGAGTGTGTTTTCTTACTTCGCAGGAAAACCACATACCTACATACTGTATGTTCTAAAATAATGTAAATGTAAATCAAATTTTTCTAATATTTACATATTCATTCACCTGTGTTGTGTATCAAACATCCCTCTTGTAGCACAATTCGTGTGACAGTCACAGAGAGCTTTTAGTGTTTAATATTCACACTGTTGTTTCTTCTCTTTTCTCCTGCCATGTGCTCCTGATCCCCTGCTCTTCCCTCGGCTGTCACACTCTTTAAGGTAAGTGTCTATTCTTTCTCCCTACAGGCAGGTAAGTGACAGAGTCTTACAGAGCAGGCTAACACAGAAGTGTTCAGGAAGTGTTCAGTCTTCACTTGTGTGATGTGGGATTGTGCCAGCAGCAGTGCCCTAGGCGAGCAGGTGCAACACTCTGGGCAATTAAATGCTTGTGTAACATAAGTCAATTCAGCTGCACATGCGAGTGTCAAGTCTAAGCAGTGTATGTGCTATGTGTGTCTGTGGAAGAAAGAAACTGAATGAGCATGACGGTGTGTGCTTGTGTGTGAAGGAATATGATCGTTGTTTATTGGAATTGACAGTAACTGAGCTGAGTGGTTAAGTTTAATAAGGGTCAAGTGTGAAGGGCCCTCTAGTTATGTAATGTTTAAATTAGTCCCAGAGGAGAAGTGTGCACTTTTGTCTCCCTTTTCCTGCCTCGTCTCACTTGCAGTTTCATTGAGACTTTTGGAATGACAAATGAAAGCTAGATTTATGTTATCAGTAAATGCTTACCATAAAAACCTGTTAAGACATAGAGAAAAAAGTAAACTAAAGTCAGCACACATTTACATGCACAACATTTTGCAAAAAAGGTCCACATTCTAGTTAATCCTTTATTCTTATGACATTAGAGTGTATATAGCATTTCCATGTAATCAACATATTACAAATAAACAAAGACACATACTTTTCCTTGATATTCTCTTCTGGAAATATTGGAGATGCCAGCTTGTGACTGAAGATGGGCATGTGATTTATCATGCTGCATTTTAGTAATTTTGAACAGAATCTGCTTATTAATTCACATTCATGTCCTTACCAATAACACAGAAGAGTGTGATGATTTATATAAAACTTCATGCAGCCTTGTTTTGAGATAATATTGCATATATGACACTCTTAAGATCATCTTAACTAACACTGTGTATTATTTAGCTGTGTTAGGTAGTACACAACTGAACTTAAACTTCAGATAGTGTCCCAGTCCTGCAACGATGCTGCCAAACATAAAAATGAAATCATGTCAAGCATACTGTTTATTCACAGAACATCTCAGTGAGGTCCAAACACTGTGTACTTAGTGAGAGTTTGAAGTTGTCATTGATAAAGTGTACAATGGCTATTACTTTATTGAAATTTATTAAATGTCTTTTTGTCTCTGATAAATTGTGAAAGCAATGGGAAGTACCAGTTTAAACTGTACTTAATGAATTTACAAGCGTTTTTACATGCTACTTAGATAGGGTTGCTTATGGCTTTTGTTTTACTTAGTGCTTCAGCAAACCTAGCTTTTGTCTTATATTTTTATTGTTTTTTATTAGCATGTATTTTATTCAGTTTTTCTGTGGTTTTTATCCATATGGCTGTTATTGTAATATGACAGTGCAGTAGTGACCTGTCTTTGAAGGATTTTTGTTTGTGGTTTCTTTTTGTCCCGGACATAAGTATATATGTCTTCCATTATTTACATGTGGCATTCTTCCTTATCCCTGGAAGGTTGTAAATCTGCACAACCTGAATGCCAAACATGCATTTCTGTCACCATAAATAACGACAGAAGGTACAAACACACGACATCTGTAAGCACTGAGGTGAGAAGAGAAAGAAATAAGACAAAGTTCTGAGGACAGCAGATTGAAGAATGAGAGGAGAAAGGAGAAAGAAAAGAGAAGTGCCGCTATAGACAATGGTCATTTACTGCTGACCGACCCCCCTCACACGTAAACTAATGAGGGGAAGGACTATTATTCATGTAGTCCAACTAATCGTCCAGCACTGTGATTTTGTCAACAACTCTGAAAGGCTAGACAGAGCTACACATCCGTACACACACACACACACACACACACACACACACACACACACACACACACACACACACACACACACACACACACACACACACACACACACACACGTACCCCAGGGACTGAGTGGGAAAGCATGAGACGGCACAGCAGTGGCTGCTCTTGTTAGTCCATTAGTTAGCTATGGCAGCACAGCCAGCTAAAGAAGTGGCCCTAATGGCTCCTCAGCAATAATTACTATCTTTTTGTCCTCATTCGATTCAGAGGGAACATATATTTGCACTCCAACAACCTATAAACATCAGACATCCTTGGTTGGTCTGAGTTCACATACAGCTAGATGCTGGTCTGTTTGTTGTACTTTTTTCAACTTCTTTTTCTGACCATCTGTTTCGCTTATTCTGTTTTTCTTTCAATCTCTTGCTCTTCTTCCATTTACTCTGATCCATCTACCTTGGGATAAAGACTGAAATTAAAGGTTACACATTTGTGGCTCTGGCCCATTCGCCCTATAATGCGAGAGTTGTACAGGAGTACATGTTTGTGTGTCGTCTATGTATTAGTGGCCTCCATCAGGGCCATTGAAGCAGCGAGAAACATCAAACATGATTGTGTTTAGGTGTACTTACAGCGCTCCTAGTGTGTATTGTGTGTGTGTGTGTATTCTGATATAGATAAATACATAGACAGACAGCCAGAGATACAGACAAGCAAATTGCTGTGTACTGTAAGGGAAAATAATTTTTAAAAGAAATTTAAAGAATAATTGAGTGAGTGAATGAGTGAATGAACAAAATCAGGAATTAATAATTAGGAAACATAAAAATAAGCAAAAATATTTAAATGTAGGTCTTCTTTTTTGTGAGGAAATATCGCACACAAAATCTTCCCTGGTTATGGCTCTGTGACACCCCTCTTGCTTCCCTCACAGGGACAGTAACATCTCCAGGCAGCTCTGTGAGTGCTCTGCTCAGGTAATTGTTTTAGTGGAGCTGTCAGCCTAATTCAGCAGTATTATAGAGCACAAAGGGTCATTTTGGAAGCATGAATCATTAGAGCTAGTCTGGCTCCATCTTTTACCAGTGCTATTACATCTGCTTCTTGGAAGACTGGCTTAAAAAAGTCAGATAAATTGCCTCTGTGTAGGAGCTGTAGTGGTTAACTACAACGACAGCTTTTCTAATGGGGGTTTCCAACATCAAACATTTATACAACATAGCTCAGGTTCAGCGCAATGTTTTGTTACAGATGCTTGTGCTAAAAAGGTATTTCAGTGTTTTTAGTTGTTTTCTTTGTAATATTGTGCTTAGGCGCAAACACTTACATACTTTCACTAAGATAAACCAAGTTTAGTACACCAGTAAGCAATAAGATGAAGATTCAGAATCAGTCATGAAATCTGCTTGGGTTAATTATGTTGGATTCAAAAATGGAAATATTTATTTTCTATTTTGGGTCCATCATCTTCTTGTGCAGTTATGAAAGAAGGCTGTGCCACTGGTACAGAAAGTAATGGGTCGATGATATGATGCAATTTTTTGTCCTATTTTTTTAAGATATACATACAATTTATTGGTCAAAGACGTTAAGATGTCCACATCTTAAGAAATTAATAAAAGTGATTTAATGTCCATAGAAAGCACATTAAATGTAAGTAAAGTGTCTACTTTTAAGGTTTCAAACAAGTTTTTGGAAAATAAAATGTTACATTGTCATTCAGTGTAACACAATATTTATATAAAAATTCAAACAACATGCTTATTCTGACTTGTACGTATTAATATATCTAAAATAAAAAGGGAGAATATTAAATTTTATTGTGTTTTAAATTAGTAAAAATTCTTACTGACAAATGGGCACAACCTAAGATAGTGGCAAATTTAAAAAATGTAGAATTACAACTAATTTGTATTTGGGGTGAAAGTAATTTGTCTTTTAATATGCCATACATTGATTTTTGTTGTAAATATGCCTGACAAGATTGTTACATTAAATTACATTTTAGTGTGTGTCTTTTGTAAATTAGGGAAAAATGTATTATATTTATTTTTTGCTCGAACAAAAAAAAAAAAAAAAGGAATTAAATTAAACAGCAAACGTTTTATTTATTTATTTATTTATTTATTGGAAAAACAACAACAATTTAAAGATAAAAAAATTATGATATTTAATTTTTTGCTAAGAAGAACAGAAACAAAAATGCAACTAAATTAAACAGAAAACGTTTAATTAATTTATTTTTTTGGAAAAACAACAACAATTTAAAGCAGTATTACACTTACTATTTTTATGCTTAAACCCTTTTTTGTCTACCTGACAAGATTGTTACACTGAATGACATGTTAGTGCGCGTCTTCTGTAAATTAGGGGACAATGTATGATATTTATTTTTTTGCTAAGAAAAACAGAAACAAAAATGTAATTAAATTAAACAGAAAACGTTTTATTTATTTATTTATTTTGGAAAAACAACAACAATTTAAAGATAAAAAAATGTATGATATTTATTTTTTTGCTAAGAAAAACTGAAACAAAAATGCAATTAAATTAAACAGAAAACGTTTTATTTATTTATTTATTTTGGAAAAACAACAATTTAAAGCAGTATTACACTTATTGTTTTTATGCTTAAACCGTTTTTCGTCTACCTGACAAGATTGTTACACTGAATGACATTTTAGTGCGAGTCTTCTGTAAATCAGAGTAAAATGTATGATATGAATTTTTTTGCTAAGAAAAAACAAACAAACAAAAATGCAATTAAATTAAACAGAAATCATTTTATTTATTTTTGGAAAAACAACAATTTAAAGCAGTATTACATTTATTGTTTTTACGCTTAAACCCTCTTTCGCCTTTGACATACATTGACTTGAGTACACCACTTCTGTATCAAATGATCTTGAAATATCAGGTAATTTGAGCTATGGTAAAGCAAAGTTAGTACAGTTTTAAAATTCAATTCATGTTTATTTTTATAGCGCTTTTCACAGTGCATAATGTTTCAAAACAGATGTGCAGAACATTATGTTCCTACATTACAATTAATAGGGATCTGTTATCAGATGTGGCTGTGTCAAAGCAATATCCATATGGCATGGACAGCACCGTGAGTGGTATATAGGATGTTTTTTTTTATAAAAACAAATGCAAAGTGAACATAAAACTTAGCAAATGATAATATTATATAATAACCTTTTATCTTGAAAATATCTTAAACATTTTTCAAGAGCAAAGATGTGTACACTCACATGTATTCAAGGTGCAAGGGAAATGTTATTACATTTTTATCTACTATTGTAATTTTAGAGTCCTTCTTTTTCGAAACTATATACGAAATTGATATAAATACAAATGGTACATTTCGTACTAGTTTTAACCTATGAAACTAATCTTGATTAGTTTTTTTTCTTTTCTTGCCATGCTTCATTCTTGCTTCATGATTAATTTATATGGCATGCGGGGTATATTTGCAAGAAGTAATTTTGAAGCGTTACAGAGTATGGCATTAGTATTTACACTAGGTTTCCTGAGAGGAATCTCCCGTGCTGCGTGTGATTATGTTTACTTGTATGTGTGCATGTGAAAGTGTGTGTGTGTGTGTCTCTGTTTATATGTGCATTGTAGACTCCCTCACACTTTCACACAAACCAGAGAGAGACCCCTGGAAATCTGAAACTCCCATCTCTCCAAACCGCAGTTTGTTTGGTTTAGTCATCTCCTCTTTCTTTCTGTCTCGCTCCTTTTCTGTGATTGGTTTATACACACAGTCTTCTCCTTCATTTGATCACAGTATGGCAGTTCAGCTCAAGACCTTTCCCTTGCCTTTGTTTACTACAGAACATTCAGCGGTGTATATGTATTTTCACAAAAACACAGGCAGAGTGAAAATGAGTATCATGAATAGAAAGTCATCTGTAATGGCTTTCTTGTGTCTTAAAAGTTTTATCTCTCCATTCTCCATTTCCCTGTATCCACAGTCAAAGCACTGCACTATGAAATAAACTTTTAATAACTGGATCCTGTGTGAGATTTTAACACTTTGAAATGCTGTTAGAAGTGTGACTTTGTCTAAGGCCCTCAGTCAAACTGAATAATTAGTGGGATTCCCCTCTGATTTCAGGATTTGATGAAGAACATATTTTTAAGGATTAAACCAGGAAGTATGGCTTGACAGTATAAGACATGCTTAATTACTGGCTTTGATTTCTGGTTAGGAAAACATATGAAGTATCACAAACGGCCCACACCAAACTGAAGCGGTGGTAGCCAGTGGCTCATGCACATGTGAGAGTCACTGAAACAACCCTATAACTATAGTGCCCTTGATCAAGACCCAAGCTCTCAGTAGGGAGACTGTATTTAGTGGACTGTCAGTCGCTTTGGGTGAATTAAATGCACTGGAACTCATTTACCTTTTCCGTGTCTGCCAAATAAAATTGTATAAAAAAGGCAAAAGCCAAATCTTTTTGAAACACATCAAAGGAAAGCTATTGTTCATAAAATCTGTGTGGTCTTGATGTTTCATCACAGTCGGCGGTTTCACCAGCTTGTTTTCTTCCATTATTAAAGAAATAACAGCACAATGGTCAGAAGCAGGGAGTCAGTGCCCTCTTTAGTGGCCATAGATGAAGCTCATTATACTACGGGACACAACTATTTACTGCTGATTATACAATTATTTTGACATTTTTGCGAGTAAACAATAAAAAATGATTTTTGCAGATTGTCATTTTGCCAACATGCTCTCATGGCAAACTGTAAATGTTTTACGTTTTAAGGAATTGGTTGCTAATTTATATCATCTCATTTGTGCGTTTTTGTACACTTAGTTTGTCCCTCTTAGGGTTGGATCTTAATGCATACTTTTTTTTTTGAAAAATTGTAAAAAAAAATTCAAATCACATTGTACAAATTCATATAAAATCACCTCAGAACAGATACATTTGTTCATGAGGCTGAGTTTTGCTATCATAATACCTCTTCAAATCTAAATCTCTTAAAAATATATATATAGAGGATATTTTTGATTTTCTCCTTTGATCAGAGTAAACAGAATGTCTAAGTCAGATCACTGAGAAAAAGTTGATATATAACATTAGGAGTGGGGCATATTAGATTAGATTATTAGATTCAACTTTATTGTCATTACACATGTACAAGTACAAGGCAACGGAATGCAGTTTAGGTCTAACCAGGAGTGCAATAAGCAGCAAGTGCAGGATATAGGTATAATTTATAAGTTATAAGTGCACTAATGGGAGATATGTACAGGGAGAAACTATGGAAATTATTTACAGATGAAAGTATTGTGGATATAATTTACAGGCGCTATTAACAAGTAGAATGTACAAATAGAGGTGCATAGTATGCAGGTTGTTGTTAACTATAATCAGGTATTGCAGATTGATACGAACATAATATACAGGTAGCTGATTACTAAAGCAGGAATTACCAAATAATACTTTACAAATGTATAGATACATATAAAAAAATTACAAAATGTATATGTGCAATGGAAATGTGCATTTACAAATGGATATGTACAGTGTAGTGCAACAGATTAAGTAGTGCAATGGTAATGGGGAGACTGTAGGGGTGTGTGGGGTGGGGGGGCAAAGGTGTCAGTGGGGGGGCAGAGTTCAATAAGGAGACAGCTCTGGGAAAGAAGCTGTTCCTCAGTCTGCTGGTTCTAGTCTTTGGGCATCTGAAGCGCCTGCCAGAAGGCAGGAGAGAAAACAGTTTGTGGGCGGGGTGAGAGGAATCCTTAAGAATACTGCGTGCTCGACGCAAACAGTGTTTCTTCTGAATGTCCTCAATGGATGGGAGTGGAGTCCCTATGATGCGTTGGGCAGTTTTCACCACCCGCTGCAGTGCCTTACGCTCCACAACAGAGCAGCTTCCGTACCAGACTGTGACACAGTTCGTAAGGATGCTTTATATCGTGCAGCAATAGAAGTTCACCAGGATGGCTGAGGACAGCTGGTTCTTATTAAGTGTTCTCAAGAAGAAGAGGCGCTGGTGAGCCTTCTTGACCAGGCTGGAGGTGTTGGTAGTCCAGGATAGGTCCTCTGAAATGTGGGTCCCCAGGAACTTAAAGGATGAAACAGACTCAACAGTCATCCCATTGATGTGGATGGGATCATGTGAGCCTCTTCTTCCCTTCCTGAAGTCCACAATGAGCTCCTTGGTCTTGGTGGTGTTAAGGAGCAGATTATTGTCTGTGCACCACGTGGCCAGGTGCTGAATCTCCTCCCTGTAGGCAGTCTCATCGTTGTTGCTGATGAGACCGATCACCGTAGTGTCGTCTGCAAACTTGATGATGGTGTTAGATCCATACACAGGCCTGCAGTCGTGGGTGAAGAGGGAGTAGAGAAAGGGGCTCAGCACGCAGCCCTGTGGTACACCAGTGTTCAGTGTGACGGTAGTGGAACAGATGTGACCTGATCTAACATGCTGAGGTCTGTCAGTCAGAAAATCCATAACCCAGTTGCAAAGTGAGGTGTTAACGTCCAGGTCTCTAAGTTTAGTGGTTAACTTAGATGGTCTGACAGTGTTGAATGCTGAGCTGAAATCAACAAACAGCATTCGTGCATAAGTGTTTGTATTGTCCAGGTGTGTAAGTACAGAGTGCAACGCTATGGAGACTGCATCATCTGTGCTCCTATTGCCATGGTAGGCAAACTGGTGTGGGTCCAGTGTGGATTGGAGGGAGCCCTTGAGGTGTGAGAGGACCAGCCGCTCGAAGCACTTCATAATGATGGGTGTGAGTGCTACAGGGCGGTAGTCGTTCAGGCATGTTGGGTTGGAGTGTTTCGGCACTGGCACAATGGAGGTGGATTTAAGACATGTGGGTACAGTTGCTTGGGCAAGGGACATGTTAAAAATGTCTGTGAATACCCCAGCGAGCTGCTCTGCACATGCCCTCAGTACGCGGCCAGGGATACCGTCTGGTCCAGCAGCCTTGCGCGCGTTGATCCGACTCAGTGCGGTGTAGACGTCTGAATAGGCAAGTGTGATGGGTGAGTGGTCGGTTGAGGGAGTGATTTTGGTGGCAGTGTCTATATTGTCTCTCTCAAAGCGAGCATAAAAGTCATTAAGCTCGTTCAGGAAGAAGACATCGGTGGCTGTGGGGGTGGAGTGGCTGGGTTTGTAGTCACTGATGGCCTGAATGCCCTGCCACATGCGTCGAGGGTCAGAATTAGAAAAGTGCTCCTCTAGCTTAAGTTTGTAGCAGTGCTTGGCCTTTTTGATGCCCCTCTTCAGATTTGAGGCAGTGTTGCGTGCTTTCAGCAGGAGACGCACTTCCTTGTTCATCCATGGTTTCTGATTTCGGTATGTGGTGATCTGTTTCTGGGTTGTAACACTGTCTATGGTAGTATTAATGTAATCCAGAACAGAGGAAGTGTAGCTGTCAATGTCCGTGTGAGAGCCACAGGTGGCCTGAGAAGCAAACATACTCCAGTCTGTGTGTAGAAACCTGTTCTGGAGTGTGAAGTCTACCCCCGCTGGCCACACTTTGATGGTCTTCACTGATGGCTTCACACGGTTGATGAGGGGTGAGTATTTGGGGGTGAGGAACAAAGAAAGGTGGTCTGATTGTCCCAAGTGGGGGAGGGGGGTCGCAGTATAGGCTTCAGCCATGTTTGTGTATACATGGTCTAAAATTTCCTCTGGTGTGGCAGAAAATGTTTTGATGAAATTTGGGGAGTACTGTCTTTAAGTTTGAGTGATTAAAATCCCCCGCAACAATAAATGCAGCCTCCGGGTGAGCAGTTTGTTGTTTGCTGATGGCCGCATGAAGTTCATTCATAGCAAGCTTGGCATCAGCGTCAGGAGGAATGTAAGCAGCTGTTATTATGGTGGAGGTGTACTCCCGCGGCAGATAAAACGGTCTACACTTAACCATGAGAAACTCTAGGTTAGCTGAGCAGTGTCTCCCAATAGTAACAGAGTTCGTGCACCAAGCTTTGTTAACATAAATGCACAATCCTCCGCCTCTGGTCTTACCGGAGTCATCTGCCGTTCTGTCTGCCCGGAATGTGTGAAGCTCAGTTAGAGCAATAGCACTGTCCGATACATCGCTGTTTAGCCATGTTTCAGTGAAGATCATGACATTGCAGTTCAAAAGTCTTTTGCTGTGTTTGATGCGGAGTCGAATCTCGTCCATTTTGTTCACCAGCGACCGTACATTAGCGAGGAAAATGCTGGGTAAAGAGAGCCAGTGTGGTGTTAGCTTTAGCTTAGCTCTAAGTCCTCCACGCTAGAGTGCGCAGCCGTAGGTGTTCTGGTGATCTCAGGGACGAGTCGAAGATTACTGATAAAACTGTCGGGAATGTACAAACCAATATCCAAAAGCTCCTGTCGGGTGTACGATGTAAAGGCACGACTGTTCTGTACGAACAGACCCGAGACGAGCAAGTAAAATACTGCAAATTTGCAGAAACTGGAGAGACACTGAGCCTCGCGATGTGTACGCGCCGCCATCTTGGTCGTATCATATAAATGAAGATATGATCAAAATCGTATTTTAAAATATAAGTAACCTAATTTAATTCCACAATATCATTCGATATCACCACAAGCTATTTATGTTATCTTGTTATATGCACCTTTTTTTACGAAACACAGAAGTAAGCTGTTTTCTGTGAATGGACAAGGCTTCCGGTCATTAGCAGTGGTAGGGAACTAACAAGAAGAATAACATAAAGTAAAACTGTTTGCACTACAAACCAATATGTTTATAATTATGATTTATAATTATATATTATATGGCAAGACACACCAGTTTGAAATATATAGCAGCAAAACAAACGCCTCTGGTTTCGTATGAAACCCTAGTTCCTCTAGGGAATGAGACGCTGCATCAATACGCTTTGTGAACGCCTACAGCGTGACCACGCTCTGAATCACGTGCGTAATCAGTCCAATAGAGAAGCACGTGTGACGTCACGGAAGGGGTGACGTCAGGAACCAGGAAGCTATAAAGCACATGCGGTGAATGCAGCCGGCAGCTTCTGCCACCAGGAGCGCTGCAGGGATGCCGGAATTGTGGTAGGCAACGCAGCGTCTCGTTCCCTAGAGGAACTAGGGTTTCATACGAAACCCGAGGCATTCCCCTTCGGGAACGTCTAGCTGCGTCAATACATTTTGGGAACGAAATTTTATTACACACAAATAACTGGTCCGTCTTCCTCCACAGGGCAGCTCTGTGGACGTATGTGTCCAGTGCTCACACTGGACACATACAGCTAAGCTTCTGCTGTTCTGGTTCCGAAAAGGGAGGAAGACAAAAGGCCTGGAGCACTAAAGGCCGTGGTACTACTGAGGGCACCTTGGGTATGTAACCCGGTTTAGGGTGCAAGAACACTTTGACCAACCCAGGGGCAAAGTCTAAATATGAAGGGGCCACTGAAAGGGCCTGTAAATCACCAACTCTCTTCAGAGAGGAAATAGCCAAAAGAAAGGCCGTCTTGAAGGACAAAAGCCTGTCCGAGATCTCTTCAATAGGCTCGAAAGGAGGATTACATAGAGCCTCTAACACCACGGCCAAGTCCCACATGGGGACGCGTGAGCGCACCGGGGGCCTCAGCCTCAGCGCACCGTGGAGAAAACGAGGGAGGTAGCACCGAGGGGAGCATGGAAAGCATCTATGGCCGCCACGTAGCCCTTCAGTGTAGAATGTGCGTTACCAGCTGTAAGGCGGGCTTGCAAGAAGTCCAGCACTGAACCTACTGGGCAGTGAACTGGGTCAATTTGGTGCTGATTGCACCACAGGACAAACATATTCCACTTCCCGGTGTACGTTTTCCTCGTGGAGGGAGCTCTGGATTGGAGAATGGTCTCAACAACCTCGGTTGAGAGACCGGAAGCTAGGAGTTGTGCCCCCTCAGGGGCCATACCCATAACTTCCATAGCTCCGGGCGAGGGTGCAGGATCGCACCCCCTGCCTGAGAGAGGAGATCTCTCCTGACGGGAATCTCCCACGGAGGGCTGTCTAGAAGAGACATCAGGTCTGAGAACCATACTCGACCCGGCCAGAACGGAGCCACTAACAGGAGGCGAATTCCGTCCTGGCGCACTCTTTCCAGAACTCCTGGGAGCAGAGCGATCGGGGGAAAGGCGTACAGACGAAGCCTCGGCCACGTCTGCACCATAGCATCCAGTCCCAGGGGAGCTGGATGACTCAAAGAGAACCAAAGGGACATTGTGTTGTCTCCTGGCTCGCAAAAAGATCCACTTGGGCTTTCCCAAACTTGCTCCAGATGACTTCCACCACCTCTGGGTGGAGTCTCCATTCCCGAGCCTCAGCCCCTGCCTTGACAGGACGTCTGCTCCCACATTGAGATGTCCAGGAATATAAACTGCTCTTAGCGAGAGGAGTTTACCCTGGGACCACACAAGGATCTGGTGTGCCAGCTTGTTCAAGGGGCGTGACCGCAGACCCCCTTGATGGTTGATGTAAGCGACCACAGATGTGTTGTCGGTGCAGACCAACACATGGTGATCTCTCAGGTCTGGGAGGAAGTGTTTTAAAGCTAGAAACACAGCACGCATTTCCAGGCAATTGATGTGCCAATTGAGATGGTGTCCACTCCACAGACCCTGGGCTGAGCGGCCACTCATGACCGCTCCCCATCCGGTGAGGGAAGCATCCGTCGTTAGTGTCACACGACGACACGGAGCTCCCAACACCGGACCTTGGGACAGGAACCAAGACTTCTTCCCAATGTCCAGGGCACGAAGGCAGTGCCGCGTGACCCTGATCAAACGGAATGGGTTGCCCCTCGGGGAAAACCCTTTGGTTCTGAGCCACCACTGTAAAGGTCTCATATGCAGCAGGCCAAAAGGAATCACGTTGGACGCGGCTGCCATGAGACCTAGCAGAACTTGAAACTGCTTTACAGTGAGTGATCGGCCTTCTTTGACTCTCTTGACTGTGTGAACGATTGATTCTATCCAAGCGGGAGACATTTGTGCCCGCATCGTGGTCGAGTCCCAGACTACTCCCAGATAAGTGGTTCTCTGAGCTGGAGAAAGAACACTTTTCCTGGAGTTCCGTCTTAACCCCAGAGCTTTCATATGGGCGAGAACGATATCTCGATGTCAAATCGCCATTTCCCTTGACTGGGCTAGTATAAGCCAGTCGTCTATGTAGTTTAGTATGCGGATGCCCTGGAGTCACAGAGGAGCCAGCGCAGCATCCACACATTTGGTGAAAGTTCCGAAAGGAAGAACTCTGTACTGGTAAGCTTTGCCCCCAAAAGCGAACCTGAGGAACTTCCTGTGTTGTGGAAGGATGGAGACATGGAAGTAGGCGTCCTTGAGATCTATCGTGACAAACCAGTCCTCGGACCTGATTTGAGACACGACCTGCTTTACAGTAAGCATCTTGAATTTGAGTCTCAGCACTGCAGGATTGAGCAGTCTGAGATCTAGAATAGGACGTAAGCCTCCATCCTTCTTTGGAACTATGAAGTAGCGGCTGTAAAACCCGCACTCCGTAATATGAGGAGGGACCACCTCGATGGCCTCCTTCCTCAAAAGGGTTTCTACTTCTTGTTCCATAATCAGAGCCTGCTGAAGGGCCACAATAGTGGTGGTAACCCCCTGAAAGGACGGTGGACGAGTGCCGAACTGAATCTTGTAGCCTTTTTCTACTGTCTGCAGGACCCATCGAGAAACATTTGGCAGAAGTTTCCACGCTGCTAAATGATCTACTAAGGGAATCAGCCTCTCGAGGCTGATCTCTGATGGTTCTTGAGATTGCGAGAGACCGCTGCGCCCTGAAGCACCGGGGGTGGCAGGGTTAGCAGATCGGTCTCCCGAGGGCACTGGGGGGATGTTATTACCCCAGGGGGGTCTGCCCTCAGAAGCCCAGGGCCACTGGCGTCAGGGCTTCTTCGCCGAAGACTTCTTCACCTGAAGGACGGCCCTCAGGTCGCCCTTAGGCTTGGAAGCCCCCGGCTTGGAGCACATACGGGATTCCTGATATTGTCTTTGGGGAGGAGTCCGCGTAGCGACGCTCCACTTTTGCTCGTCGCGGTATGAGGAGCGAGTACTCGGCCGTCCAGCAGCCCCAGAGCTAGAGCGGCGAGGAAGAAACCTCTGGAATGCCTCCTCGAAGGCTGACTGGGCATGAGTGTGTGTGTCCTCGGCCGTAATATAACGTTGGCACGGAGGAACACAACGTTTGAAACGTTTGCTATCGCCCATTCTCTATCTAAGTCAACACTCAAATAAAAGTGAAGCAAACTGGCTTCGAAAAGCAGTGTTGACGGACAAACATACACACAGAGCGCGACTGAAAGACAGAAGCTGCCGGCTGCATTCACCGCATGTGCTTTATAGCTTCCTGGTTCCTGACGTCACCCCGTCCGTGACACCCCGTCCGTCACACGCACTTCTCTATTGGACTGATTACACACGTGATTCAGAGCGTGGTCACGCTGGAGGCGTTCCCAAAGCGTATTGACGCAGCTCGACGTTCCCGGAGGGGAACTGTTTTGTACAGCTAAAAATAACTGGAACCAAATGACACAGGATGCCAGACCCATTAAATATACAAATTTAAAAATAAGGTGGATAAAAAAGAACAAAAGTGCAAATAACAAGCAGTCAGATAAATACACTATTAGAGTTTTAATATTGTATTTATCTGATTTTCTCTTTTTATTTTGTTGTTTATTTGACATTAATTACTTAGACAGCAGAAGGTATGTTAGGCATAAGACTTAATGCACAGTTCTAATATACTGACATGTCTGTTAACGTGTCTGTTTCTGTTACGTATTCACATTCACTTAAAAAATAATTGTCTGTGGGATACTTGCTAAGATGAGCATTTTCACATAATTATGTGTGTATTTGACTTTTGAGGCATTGGACAGTAAGTGAGGTTTGCATCGAGTTATTCAAGCATCTCTGGTGCATTATTTTCTCATTCATGCATGTTTCTTTATCGCTGTAACGCAGGGGTCGGGAACCTTTTTTCACCAAAGAGCCTTTTTTTTTTTTTGGCGAGTGCATTTTTTCAAAAGAGCCATTGAAAAAAAAAAAAAAAATTATATATATATATATTACTATTAAAAAATAAAGGTTTTCAATAACAAAACGTCTAGGTTACGAAGGTAACCTTCGTTCCCTGAAGGAGGGAACGGAGACGTTACATGCATGGGATCTCATGTAACGTCGTAGTGGAACGACTGAAGGGGAACGTCTAGGTTACGAAGGTAACCCTCGTTCCCTGAAGGAGGGAACGGAGACGTTACATGAGATCCCATGTAACGTCGTAGTGGAACGACTGAAGGGGAACCTTTATTTGTCCATGTACAGCTAAAAAATGAACAAATATGAAGCATCACATGAATGAAAAACATGCACATTTTTTAATTCTGATTAATAC
Source organism: Garra rufa (assembly GCF_049309525.1). Lineage (NCBI taxonomy): Eukaryota > Metazoa > Chordata > Actinopteri > Cypriniformes > Cyprinidae > Garra > Garra rufa. The sequence continues at coordinate 31,741,002 of NC_133366.1, read as the reverse complement.
ATTTTTTCACAAATACAATTTAAAATAGACTAATATTTTACTATAGAAATTGCATTTAATTATTTCGGCATTCGTCCATAGGTCACTTTATTCCTTTTTTTCTGATCAGATATCTATCTGATCGTAAAAATACTAGGTGTAAAAGCCCTCAGAAACACTTTCGAGATGGATTTAAATCCAATTGCTCAAACTACTTCAGGAGGTAGTCTGGGCCACATTCCAAACGAAACTGCATCTGGTTGTTAAAACCACATATGCAAATTTTACTCCTCCCAATTTTTTTTTAGGCTATATGGCATGTTATAGTCTGATATCCCTGTTGAAAAACAGCATATGGTGGTTAGGTAGGTTTTGATGCTGGGATGCTGCAGGTTTTGATGCTGGTTTAAGCTGGTCCTTTGCTGGTTTATGCTGGTCCTCCAGCATTCCAGCATCAAAACTACCTAAAAAGCATATGCTGTTTTTTTTTTTTCACCAGGGATGACAGTGCTAATGCAACAAACATCACCGTAGATTGAGTAGCTGAGTATCTCTTCAGCAAGTCGACATGCAAACTTCTACAAATGAAACCGAAAGTAAATCGCAGATGCTCAACGCACAATCATCTTCATTAAAAGTAGTGAGACAAACTTATCTTTGCCGCGCTCTGTTCTCTTGCAGTCTTTCATCTTAAAATTAGCTAATAATTAATAAAATGCACCGCTTATCTGTTGCTTTCCTTGATGTGATCACCTTTAAATTTAAATATAATGCGGGGATTGAAGATCGGATTTAAATCAGTTTTGCGAGCAAACCAGACAGAGCAGAGCACATAGATTTCAATAACAGCAAATGTTTCTTTCCACTCATTTTGAAACTTGCTGGTTGATGCTCTTCTGAATGTTTTCTTTTCACCATCATCACTCACGGTTGTTGCGGTTGTTGCTTGAATCTTCACTCTTCACAAAGTGTTGTGACTCTTGAACACAGCACCGCACATGCGCATGGGTCGGAACAACGTAATATTATTGTAAACGGACTCTTCGTTAACTTTGATTCACTGTACAACAAAGAAAATGTACTTGTATTTTCTGCAGGGAACTGATTTCTGGTGACAGTTATATATTTTTACTGAAATATGTTAGTCAGACGCCATTTTTGTCAAAGAGCCACGTGTGGCTTGTGAGCCATAGGTTCCCGACCACAGCTGTAACGTGTCAAAACTTTGCAGCACTGCACTTTGCGGCTATATTTACATATAGCAAAATCATTGCTACAATATATTGTCATACTTCTGAGACCTAAACATCATGTTCAAACTAGGGCTGACAGTCGATTAAAAAGATGTGTCAATTAATGAATCTAATTAATTGCAAAATAAATTTGACTTTGAAAATACCCACAAAAGATTATTTAAATCTAGAAATAAATATTTTATTTGATTCAATATAAATTTAATGGCCTAATGTAAACTATAGAAATATTAAAAGAAGGTAATTTGAGAAACATCTCAGTATTTTTAATATATGTAATGAAAGTCATGGTAACCAAATGAGCTTTACCAACAGTCTTCAAAATACTTTATTTTATGTTCCACAAAAGAAAGGTTTGAAACGACATAAGGGTGAGTTGATGACAGAATTTAATAGTTTTGGGTAAACTATCCCTTTAATGGTTTTATTTTTATTATTATTATTATTATTTTTTAATAAAATGATACTTTAAATAAGAAACTAAATCTGCTAGCAGGTGGTGATAAATGTCTATGAGTTATTCGATTTGTTCAAACAGCTGATTCATTAAAGGGGTCCTATTATGCTCTTTTACAAAGTCTTTATTTTGTTTTGGGGCTGCACTAGAACATACTCTCATGCTTGATGGTTCAAAAAACGCATTATTTTTCACATAATTTACATTATTACAATAGCTTTCTCCCCAGCCTGGCACAAATGGCTCAATTAGCTCTGGGGTTGATGAAGGCCCGCCTTCCGAAAAATGAAATGTATTGTGATTGATTAGCAGTCCCACTGCGTTGCAATTGGCAAATGGCGTTTCAGTCCTGCCATGCCAGGCTCCCTGCCAGTCCACCAGTCTATGCCGTTCTAACTCCGATTGCATTCGTCTGAAAGAAGGAAGTCATGGAGGGTGAGTAAATAATATGCTACAGTAGTGTTGGTCCTATCGTCAGCCTGCGAGACCGCCGATACATGATATTATCATTATTCTGCTAATTTATTAAATTATGCCTGAAATCAGCTCCAGCATAAGGCTAGTGAAGCTATCTATACTGTATGATGAATAAATCTCTTACCACACACTGCACACCTCTACGACACCTCTGACGCGGCAACCGATGATCGTCACTCTAGTCAATGTTTGTGTTTACATTAGCCACGGCTCCGCATGTGTTTCGACTTTCTATACCGCACACGTCAACGTCGCGACTCCAACACAGCGGAGCAGTCCGCGGCCACTTTAGTCAATGCTTGTGTTTATACAAGCTGCCCTGCGGATCGCTGATGCATCCCAGAAGCGGCTGTCCATGCTACATCGCTAATCCCCCACCTTGTCCCTCCCCAAACTAAAAAACTAAATATCTCCTAGATGTTTTTATGCCCAAATATATGCACCACACACTGACTAAAATTTAAAAAGCAAAAAAAGCATAATAGGACCCCTTGAACGAATGTAGTAAACCGCTCACTTTATGAATGGGACTGTGAATAATTAGTCTAAAACGCAGATTCATTCGGAAACTAAACACGGCTGTGTTGCTCTGAGTCAGGCAACAATTCTGCTATGACTTTAAAAGTAGGCCTGATATGTTCTCTTAAAAACATTAACATTGTGTTTAAAATATAACACAACAATCAACTTGTTATTTACTGAACTGTTATATAAAATCACATTTAGTCTCATGATAGATCAAGAAAAAATCAGCACTCCTGTCATATTGCTCTTGCCGTCCTTATGATATGTGATATACATAGCCTAAATTTGAGACAAAACACATACAGGGACTTTTTTTTTTGCACCAATATCTTGAATTGCAGCGCATAACTGCATTCATGGAGTGGTTGCCCTGCATCATATTTGTCAACAGTCAACTATATGAAATATAAAATGATGTAGAGGTCTGGGGATGGGACCAGTGCGTAAAAAATATTTTAATCGCATTATTTTATCATGACTAAATAAGTTAACGTGTTAAACTGACAGCCCTAGTTCAAACACAATAAAACGAGTCATCCTAATGTTAATGATATATTTTTAAACCAAATAATACAAATTAAAAATAATAAAATAAAGGAAAAGACTTTTGATTTAGAGAGTAGTGTCTCTGAGTGTAGCATAGACAGTTGAGTGGAACGTATGAATGTTTTTTGAAAACCTTTTGCACCTGTTCAGCTCACTCTGTCCTGCTGGTGGACAGAGTTGCATTATTAAACAGGTAGCCAGCCCAAGTGTGCGTTATAAAAACAGACAAGCCTAAGCCTGCTGGCAATATGAATGCCATTGGGTGTACTGTGTATTCTGAGCATTTGTACATGCATGATGTTTTGAGCATCATGATAAAAATGATTTATACAGTATTTGTTGCTCTTGTTATAACAGTGTAATTTCACAAGTATGAATAAAATAATTAACAACATGCTTGAATTTATACATAATTTACTGTTAATACTACAGTAAATACATGCAACATGTAACAATGAATGACACATCAAAATAAAGCTTTACCAAACAAAGTTCTTTAGTTATAAAGCAAATTTGATTTAAGCTGTAAATTACTCTTCCAAAGATAATAGTATCATCATTCAGCTTAATGTTGTTTCATTTCAGTTCAATAACTCTCAAGTCCATTAATAATCAAACAAATTCAGTTAAGTTATAAGCAGCTCTACAGAAGGCAAAAGTGTAATTATTCAGATCAAATCAGTTCAATTAAGTTCAATAACAGTGTCGGTTCTTATCTAATAGTATCATTGCAGTTAAATCAATAATATTACTGAACATTAATTGCATTACTTAAATAGTGGAAGCCAGACTCAAACTTGTATCTTTCACAGGAGAAGCAGAGCTTAATGTCTCAAGCACATGTGCCTAACCGCCAGCCACCATTCTGGTGTGCTTCACCATGTTAATCTGTTATAAAAGGTGTGATGATGGCTCCCCTTCTTCTCAAATCATTTTTGCCCTCCTGTCACTGTCCCAGAGACTCACAGCGGTGGTGTTGAAAAGGAGGGGTGCGTTCACTGAGTGCTGTTGACAGCGTGTGATGAGGCGCACATGAAGCTAATAGCACCTTGTCACCTCGCAATAAAAGTAGCAGCATGCCTGTCTTCTAAACAGAGACCGATGTGCAAGGTGTCCTCAAACGGTCACAGACTGCCTGGCTCCACACCTTTAGATCCAACCCCTCTACATGACCTGACCCATACATACCCCATCAAGAGGAGGTCATTGGTGTTTCACATTCTCCCTAGGATATTTTAATCCCCTTTTGAATTCAATAAAAGCCTCTTTGAAGCATCGCCACAGATCCACGGTATACAAAGGTCTTTATACTTATGCCATTGTTAAGCTGCTGAAATCAATGTTGTGCAATATTTGAGTTATTGAATATATATGACATTTCTCATTTAGAGTCAATTGGTAACGCTTTACTATAAGATTTAATTTGTTAACATTAGTTATGCGGTGTCATTAAATTACAACAAACTGCTTTTAGAGCATTTATTAATCTAGGTTAATGTTAATTTCTACATATACTAATACATTTTTTTTTACATTTAATACATGCATAAATTACATTAGCTAATGTGCTGTAAAACAACATGTATTAAAATTAACAAGAGTATATTTTTAAATTGACAATAACCTGTTTATAATAACTGCTATTAAAGTTGTTGTCATTATTAGTTTATTACCTATGCATTAACTACTGTTAATGAACCTTATTGTAGTGTTATCAATCAGTGTTTTCAGTTAACTATTTATATTGCAATTTTCACAGTGTGTTATTTGGGGCAGGGCTATCTATTTGTCCAGACAATGGAGGTTTGGAGAGTGTTTGGAAAAACACTAATTTGATTATAAATTTGAAGTGAAAGGTCCAGTGAGTGGTGCTAAAAGCATGTTCAGATTTATCCGAAACAGATGAACGTGAAACTGGCAATGTTTTATTATGTTTGTTATTGTCCAAATCGCTTGAAGCAGCTTGAAAATAAACTGACCAGTGAGTGGCACTAAAAAGATCATGCTTTATCGCATTTACAAAATAACGTACAGTACCACTTACACTAAACAAAACTGATAGTGTTAACATAAAAATGCAATTGCTCAAGCAACTGTGCCATTTTTGCTTGCTTCTACAAGTATTTGAACTCTTTTATCATGACATATGATTCATGAGACTGCTTTCCTGTAGCTCAAATGGTAGACCATGGGCACTAGTAACGCCAAGATCATGGGTTTGACTCCCAGGGAAAGAGAGAACTGATAAAAAATAAATGTGTACCTTAAATGCAATGTACTGTAAGTTGGTTTAGATAAAAGCATCTGATGAATGCATAAATGTAAATGTGATAGAAATCGAATGTTTAATGAGGTACCAAGTGAGCTACTGTAACAAATGTAAAATGTATACAAGTTTACAAATCATGCATTGTGGAGTGTTTTGAGGTCATAAAAAACAGATGTATTGTGCAATATAAATCTTTATTAATTCATAATATTACATTGTAATCATAATTTGTGTGAAAAATTTGGTGACAGAGAGAGCTCAACGCACTGCAAAAAAAAAAAAAAAAAAAAAAGAACACCAGCAAACTTTCATCAGTTTGACAGCACATGTGCTGCAAATACTCACCACACAACCAAATACAGAAACGTGCTGCAAATACGCACAGACCACATCGGAAATGTTTAAGGGAACCAACAACTTAAGTGACGATTCATCCTCTGAAAGGTGCTATTTCTGTTTATTTTAACATCCTGAACATATGATTTCTTAGGTTTTTTTATTTTTATTTTTTAATATTATTAGCCTAAATAAGCTGATGAAATGTTGCTACACACACACATATATATGTGACCCTGGACTACAAAACCAGTCTTAAGTCGCTGGGGTATATTTGTAGCAATAGCCAAAAATACATTGCATGGGTCAAAATTTTTGATTTTTCTTTTATGCCAAAAATCATTAAGAAATTAAGTAAAGTTCATGTTCCATGAAGATTTTTTGTAAAATTCCTACCGTAAACATATCAAAATGTAATTTTTGATTTGTAATATGCATTGTTAAGAACCTAATTTGGACAACTTTAAAGGTGATTTTCTCAGTCTTTTTGATTTTTTTGCATCCTCAGATTTCTGATTTCAAATAGATGTATCTCAGCCAAATATTGTCCTATCCTAACAAACCATACATCAATAGAAAGCTTATTTATTGAGCTTTCATATGATGTATAAATCTCAGTTTTGTCAAATTTAACCTTATGACTGGTTTTGTCGTCCAGGGTCACACATATATATATATATATATATACACACACACAAAAATACAAATAAAAAAATTGTTACTTTAGTTAAACCATGATAAATTAAAAACACTAACCCTACCTTAACCATGGTACATATATGGTTTCAAAGAGAGAGAGAGAGAGAGAGAGAGAGAGAGAGAAAAACATCAACATGGCTACTACACTTTTGCGGTAACACTTTACAATAAGGTTCATTAGTTAACATTAGTTAACCACATTAGTTAACATGAACTAATAATGAACTGCACTTATACAGCATTTATTAATCTGTGTTAATGTTAATTTCAACATTTACTAATACATTATTAAAATTTTGTTAACATTAGTTAATGCAGTGTGAACTAACATGAACAAACAATGAACAACTGTATTTCCGTTAACTAATGTTAATAAAGATTAGTAAATACAGTAACAAATGTATTGCTCATGGTTAGTTCATGTTAGTTAATACATTAACTAATGTTTAACTAATGAACCTTATTGTAAAGTGTTACCACTTTTGCTTTAAAAAAAAAAACATGGTTTATTTTTTAATAAGCGTTATTGGGTTTCCCGCCGTTGTGGTCTGTGCTTGCAGCGCACTTTTGTGTTTGGTTGTGTTGTGAGTTTTTGCAGCACATTTCTGTCTTTGCAGCATGTTTCTGCATTTGGTTGTGTTGCGATTATTTGCAACACATGTGCTGTCAAACTGATGTAGATGTTTTTTCTTAATTTGCTGGTGCTTTTTCTGTTTGCATGTGTTTTCTTAAGTTGCAGCGTGTTGAGCTCTCTCAGCCACCATAGAAAAAGAAAGAAAGCTTTTGGTGTTTTACTGCCAATATTTCTGCTGGAAACTGTAGTGAACTGTGTGTATAGGTATGTTTTTGGAGATTTGTAAAAATGTAGGTAGAGGCATGATTTTTCCAATGAGACTTGATTATATTGCACTTCCACATTCCCATATAAAGCCCATTTCTGAACACACACATTCACTTATAAACACTGGCCTCCTGTTTCTGTCCTGTGATCAGTGCTGACTCACAGCGTCTTCACTAAAGGGACTGCGTGCTGTCCTGGCATCTGCTGTTCCCATTCAGACTGAGGGAGAGCTGTTATAATACTGGCAGTCAATGGTAAAGTGTCCTTTGTACTCTCTCTCTCTCTCTTTCCTGTAATCATTTCTTGTCTGCATAGCATCCCTCCATTGTTCTAGCTCTGGCAGACCACACCTCTGCCACAAACACACGCAGACAAACACTAGCGTGTTACCAGTGTGTCTCTTTATTTCAACTGACTGTGTGTGTAGTTCATTATATGTGTGCTTGTGGTTTGTTATGACATGCCACCTATGTCAATCAGTTAACGCGGTGAGAAACCATGCCAAAGCGCTGCAATAGTTCGCATGAAGTTTCTCAAAGATTCATATTCTTACATCAGCACCACTGAGCGGTGCTGATTTAACACACTTTACAAGGGCTGTTTTACTACAACCGAGGCTCATAAAAAGGCATATTGTAAACATCATTTTAATAAAAACTGTCTTTGAGGTAGCAGTTAGCTCTGACATTATAGCCCCAGACCACCATCCAATCGGCGGTCGTTTCAGCTGCACATTCTCACAGCTCTGGGCTTTGTGTTTTGCAATATGTCAGATCGAGAAGAACTTCCTGCTTATATGACTTCAGGGCATGTTGAATAGTGTCTAGTGTCTTGCGGAGAGTGGCGATTGGGAAGCTTGTGCTGGAAGGATCAAAAGGGGTGTAAGTGTAGTGAAATTGAGTCAGAGAGCTGTAGTGGAAGGTGGAGTAGTGCTGTGTGTGTGTGTGTGTATTGGTGGGAGTCTGAGTAGGGATGTGATGAAAGCATCCCACGTGTTGGAGCACAGGGTAGGGCCACAGCGCACAGCTCTCTCCGGAGGTATGGAAGCAATTACTGGCACTGAGGGCCCACAGACACCCACTGAGAGAAGTGGTCCCAGAAAAGAATGCACACAGTTCTCTGGAAGGCTAAATTACTTTCGTATGAGGACTAAGAGGGTAAGGTTAGTGTTTCTGTTCCTCTGTGTGTTTTTTCTTTTTTATTAGGAACAAATACTGAGGCATATTTAATTCAGATCACACATTTCAAATTTAAGAAAACAAGCCACAAAAATACCACTGCTAATTAGACTAATGCTACTCCCCGTGTACGTGCTGAGGAGGCCGGGGAGAGAGCGATGGCCAGCCACCCTCCAGGCAAAGCAGACTCTGAACTCTTCTCGCATGAGAAGCGAGGCAATTAAAATACTGATGCCTCGATCCCAAACCCCACACCGCTGGGCGAAAGTGTGTAAGCGTGAGAGAAGCCCTAAACCCCCCTGGATCAACGGTGCACATTGACACACGTGAACGCTGCTTTGATTATTAAACAGAAAACAGTCGCAATGGTACAACCAACTTGAAAATCATTTGCTGCTTAGCATTTCTGCTTTACACAACAAAGCCTCTACCACTACAGCTAATTTAGGCATCAATATATATGATCGCAACTTAAAATTTTATTTCAGCCTATGTAGAGAACTATTGAACAATTTGTCTTTTTTTGGTTCAGTAGAATAAAATGGGGAAAGCAGTGTTATAAACATCACTATTAAAAAATTAGAGTAAATGTATGTAGAGTAAATGAAAAATTGAAATAATTGGCTAGCTCATCTCATCTCTAACTGGTTTGCTTATTTTTTGGATGAAGGTTGTTATGTGTCTGATAGAGACAAGATCATTTAAACAGCTTTAAAAAATCAGCATTAGTCTGTTTATGTTTCTTATTTATGTTTAAATTTACATGTAAAAAAAATGTGGCAAAAATATGTGAACATAACTGGCTTGAATTCTCTTGAGATTAAATAAAATGCAAAATGGCATCACACTTTGATTCATGTCATATCTGAAACTCAGTTTAGTAGGTTTTTTGTTCTCCCACCGTTCACGGCTAGCATAATTTGTTAAATTACATAGAAATGCTTTTCTTTTTCTGGAGAAAAAATTAATATTTAAGTACAGCAACAAGCTGACTAAGTACTTTGTTTAAGGAAGTAGCTCCACTACAGTGGATGTAGAGGAATATGAGCTGAAATCATTTTTGCATCTTTAATGCACTCGTTTTAAGTCATTGTAGTAGAAAAGGGATAGTGAAAAAAAAATATTTGTAATACATTTATAATGACAGCCTCTTCTATCTTGTATGTATACCCACATTTACTGTACATTTGAACCAAAGTATTTATAATTATATTTAAAACCATTATGCTCTTACACAATACTTTACCTACATACTGCTGAAAACCTTTTCTGATTCATTAAGACAGGTGACGCTGTTGATCATACCTAGATGGAGTGGAATGTGAACAAATCCAAGGCAGCTGTAAACTTTTACAGTAAGGCTCATAGTGACGCAGCAAGCTTCAGGGTAAAACACGTCTAGGCAAGAATGGTGTAAAACACATCCTATAGGTTGTGTGTGCATGTATATAAGCTGTCTATGTCTACAATGTGACTTTAGGTCACAGTGCCTATATATTGCCATACAGCATGGCTCCAATGGTAATTATCTGCCCTAAGTCTGAAAAACTGTGATGACTCCATACTAATATAAATTTCATTAAGCCACAGACATTAAGTCTAGAGTTTGAATTTTTCCAACCTGCAGCCTAATATTCTGTGTTACAGGTTATGTTCATGAATATTTCATTTAATTTATATTTGAATATGTAAAAAGACTATACCATCTGATTGCTTCTTTGATACACAATTATTCAGCCTGCTTTTTTATGTCTACTTCATACACAAAAACTCAGAAGTGCTTCTTTCACATGTTTCACCTCATTTATTGATTGGTTTTAAATAAATGAATTTGTTTATTTTATTTAAGCTCTTGAATTTAATTGAAAGCCTTGTTTGTCATAAGCTCCATTTAGTTTTATGCATTTAAATCGACAGCTTTTTGACATGCTTTGTATTTTAAGGATGTGGAATTAGTAAAACTTTTGTTAATTCTGCAGGAAAATTACTCTAACATGAGACTTGACTCGAGGGCTGAACGAAAATAGGGAAATTGTGACACTATGCAGATCTCTTCAATTTTAAATAAGATGGAGAGATTATAACACTAACTCACATATGCACAACAGAATTCTCTCAACCTGACAAAACAGAACCTGTTGTTGTTTCACTTTGATAAATAATAATAACAATAATAATAATATAATTGATATGGTCACTTGGGTTTAAATTAATTTAAAAAAAACTGATAGCAGAAAATAAGTAAACCACTTGTAAGGAAGTCAAGATATTGGTTGGATTTGATTAATGCCTTCAAAGAGGACTGAAGTGTGTAGATGGCTTGTTTGGGAGCCATACTGGATGCCAAATGATGTTTAGGTTTGTTAACGGTTCTTGCATTTTGCAGCTGTTAATGCAGAAGAAATATCACACTAAATAATTACACTAAAGTAGCTACTAGGCGAAAACAGACAATGTGACTTGTAGCTTTTACTGTAGAGCTAATACTGATGAGATGGGAATCACTTTCAGGAAATCACTGTTGCTTATGGCTTTTGCAGATTATTTTAACCAAAGTCACAAACAATGCATTTCAAGGTTTTTTATATTATTATTATAATCTTGCATTCCCTGGGAATCTAACTTATAACCTTGTCATTGTAAGTACTATCAAACACATTACTGATACATTAAAAGTATTTTTAAAGTAATCATTAAAGGAATGAAATACAGTAGATGATTACATATTGAATATTAGTAAGGAGGTAAGGTAGAGTAAAGGGCATGTATTTTGTCCTCATAATCGGGTTCTACAAACATGCTCCTCCCAAAACGTTATAGATTCCGTGAGTTCACAGACCTAGACTAAGGATACAGATGTATGAAAGGTGGCATATTTTGAGAAGAGTCTCAGTTGAGATTAGTTTGCTCATAGACCTGCAGGCATTCTCCCTCACCATCTGAAGTGATTTAATGTGGTGCGCCCATCTCCACTATCTTTAGTAGAATGCTGTAGCGTGAGGAGTCTCTCTTCTCCCACTACTCTGACTTTAGGTGCACATCACTCAGCTGCCAGCAGATAAGACAGCCATCCGCTCCTGGAGCCTCCTACTGGAGCTGCCTCATTTCCACAGCAACCCACTCCAATGTGCTGCTCGCTCATCTAAAGATTTCTCTGCCTCCTTCTTTCTTCTGTGTACTCAACTCTTTTCTTCCCTCCATTCCCGTCTCTTTTACCATGCTGTCCAGACACAATGCTGCACATTTCCTTTGGAGTGTTTGACAGTGCAGTCTGGAGGCAAAAAGGCTTTGGCTGCGTAGCCACACATTCTGGTAGGCAGAAAATGTGTTGGCTGAAGCACAAATAACAGCACTTGGGGTTAATGATGACTTGTGCAGTCTTCCTGTCCGAATGAGGTGGAAACCTGCAGAGAGAGAAGTTAATAGCTGGAAGAAGATACTGTCCTCTCTTCTCCTCTTTTACATGTCCAAACTGAGAGACAGAGAGAGAGAGAGAGAGAGAGAGAGAGAGAGAGAGAGAGAGAGAGAGAGAGAGGAAACAAATATATGAGTGAGAAAAGGGAAGGCATGTGAAAAAGGGTTTTGAAACTTTTTTTTGTATCTTGATACTATCCTCAAAGTTAATGGCAGTCTGGACTAAAAACAGTGGTGGCAACATTTTGGCTCTGGCAACGCACAACAGTAATTATTCATAGTGAGAGTGATGGCTTCCAGGGGTTGAAGATTGATTATGTTTGATATGCTATTTTGTGTAATCTGTCTCTGGCTGGGACCCATCCAAATTGGCCAGAACTGGAAAAAGGAGAAGTGTCTTCCCAAAGGAGAAAGAGAAAGAGAAAGAGAAAGAGAAAGAGAAAGAGAAAGAGAAAGAGAAAGAGAAAGAGAGAGACAGAGAGAGGGAGAAGAAAATTAAAAAGAGAGCGGAAATGTAGCTGGTATTTTTGCAGTAGGCCTATGTCTATCTTTAATCAATTGCAGTCAATGAGTTTTAGCCTACAAAGAATGGATGACCTTAGACACAATCATTACACTTTAAATAAATTGAAGCGTGCAGCAAAAAATGAATAAGACATGTCTTAATAACACACAAATAGACATTTGCAATCACGAAAAACTTAATCGTGTGGGTAAGAGGGCCTGAACTAGGGAGGCTGTGGTGATGTCATGGTATACCATTGTAATACCACAGGTTTGTACTACCTTGGCTGGGGATCTGAGGTAAAGGCAGTCCTGGAAGGAGCTTTCAAACTTAAATTTGAATGCAAGTAAATAAAAAAAAACAAAAAAAACAACAACATTCAAATCAATTAATATAACTCATTTTAAACAAGATCAATTTTAAATGTTGATTATCATATGTGTTATAATAAATGTTTCTTTTATAATATTTCATAGCTCTTTCTTTTGTAATATTTTTTTCTTGACTTCAAAGTATTTAGTTCCTCTGGACAAGCAGATATGTATAGTCGTGGTCATCTCAATACCTTTTCCAACATTTTTCAAAGTGGTAGCATATCTGTTGGAAACAGTAGTGACCATAAGACAGAACCTTGATGGACACCATGAAGTCTAAACTAAAATCACAAGCTCTACACTTCACCACAATAGTAAGGCTCTTAAGATAATGATGGATTTGAGTTTGCATATAAGTGTATATATACACACTTAAAAATAGTTCAATTAAAAATATTATATTTTAAATTCCAATTCAGGTTAGGTGTGATCAATTCATTAATTAAAAGGGAACCAGTTCAATTCTGAGTTTCACCAAATGCACAAAATTAAAAACAAAAGATCTTCACTCACTGGAAAAAAGGTGTAGGATTTACTTTGAAACAACTTTTACTCAAATGTCTAGTAAATGTAGTAATAAAAATAAATGTAAAGAAAAAATGACCTCCATAATTGGAGGAAAAACAGAAAAAAAAAAAAAAAAAAAAAAAAAGAGCAAGAGTGCACACGGTTTTCTCAAGAGGCAGAAACACTGGCAGAAAGTGGTGGCAAAATAGCTCATCACCCTTTCTGGGGCGCCCTCTGAATTAACACCAAAAAGCCGTGGTGTGACCAGCCCTGGACTGAGCCTAATCAAAATCTAGAGGTTCTGTAAGTGAGAGGGAGTCTGGTCACGGCACGCCTGAGAAAGAGAGCGAGAAAGAGAGGAGTGAAAGACATGGAGTGGACAGTACCCTAGAGATACATTTCTCTCTCTTCTTGTCATGATGCAGCATGGTGGCTCTCTCTCAGTTGTCAGCTCTGTGGCCAGCCCTATTTACACATTTATACACACCTGCTTATTTATTTATTTACTGCCATGACAGAGAGCCACTCAACCGGCTACTCTACACGCATACACACTCATCACAGCGTTTTAAAAGGCTAGAGCAAAACGAGAAGGTCTTACGGAACTGCAGGATGAAAAAACAGGGTGGCGGGTGCATTCAAGAGGCTAACAGTTTTAATGGGTGGCAGGCGGGAGAAAAGTAAAGAGTGGCTGAATTATTCAGTCATGTCTCTGGGTGAAAGGGACTGTGGTCTCTGCTGCAGCTCTACAGTCCTGTCTCTAGAATAAGAGGGAATAACGACACAAAGGGAGGGAAGGTACAAATGGGCCAAAATATATTTTATGGAGGGGAAAAAAACATTTTAAAACAATGTATTACAATGTAATAAACTACAAAAGCTAAGACATAAAAACATAAAGAGGTACTCTGGCACATCAGCTATTTTTTATTTCAACAATTAAAGTTCCTCTTATTGTTATTCAGCACTTATACGGCTACACAAGATAGCAAAATATAGTTTTACAAAAGGGGTGAAATTGTGTAGTATTATGGAAATATTAAATATTGAATAATCAAACATCCAATTTCTTTCTTTCTTTCTTTCTTTCTTTCTTTCTTTCTTTCTTTCTTTCTTTCTTTCTTTCTTTCTTTCTTTCTTTCTTTCTTTCTTTGTCAGGAAAACATAGCACCTCTGCCTCATTTTCAGATGTGATTCATTGCAGACTTATGCTCATCAGTACTGTACTGCATGCAGGCCCTTGTTTCCTGATTGTTAACATTCATGTTCTACGACAGCTTGCGCCATCAATAAATGTCCCCTGGCTAATAGGACACACATGTTTTTGCTTCCTCTCGGAGCTCGGGCAGTGAAATCAGATGGCAGACAGCTTTCTGGATCTTCCCTCATGAGGTCATTACATTGCAACATTATCAAAAGCATGTAGGGAGAATGATGTTGGATGTGCTATAGACAGTATGGCATGATAGTCACAGCATGTCATTTAATTTAAGTTGGTCTTCGATTTTTTTTCCCCCTTTCCATTTGTCTGTGAGGGCTACACCATTCTCAGTGTGGGAACCCCCCTGTGTGCACCGTGAAGTGGACTGGTCCATGTGTCAAAGAGGAGTAATTGATGACAGGCGTGTGAGTGAGTAAACCTAATCAGGAGCTCCAGGGACATGCACCAGTGATTCTTATATGCAGAATAGGAAAGCTTCACAATTTGTGTCACTATCTCTCTCTGTCTCTGACTGCTTCCTTTTCAAAGTTTTCAACACTATACTGTGAATTTACAGGTAATGAATGGAAATTCTGCAGTGTTTGTGAGCCATAGACTTTTATTTACCAAAGTACATTAATTAAATAACTATAGTAAAAATTATTACTAATTATTTATACATACAGGTAGACATAATATGCAGAGCCATTATGACACAGAAATTCAAACTTGGCAATTCTGTTCATTTCAGCTTCAGGAAAGTAGGATTGTGAGGATGTGGCCCACTGGAGTATGTTTCTCAAGAGGAAAGGATGAAAAGTCATAAGGGAGAAGAATTAGCAATTAATAAAAAAGGCAAAATAGATCATGGGTAATAAGTACTCCAGTAGAGCAAGAGTGAAGGCTTCTGGCTGAATGTCTTGTCATGGTATTTTGTGCAAGACATAAAATATAGATATTTATGTCTATGTATAAATATAGATATTTATACAACAGTTCTTTCTGGTCCTTGAATCTGATTGGCTGATAAGAGTGCTATATTAGAGTGATATCAGGGCCCGTATTCATAAAAAATCTTAGTGCAAAGAATTGCTCCTAGTGACAAAATTCTAAGAAAAATCTTAGAAATATGGGTGTTTCCTCTTAAAATTAAAGAAAAGATCCTAGTAAAGAAAAAAGTCTTTCAGAAAGCATCTTAACCCTTAAAGGAGGCTTAAGAGTTTCTTTAGCAGTGGAAAAAATTAACAAAGGAGGGCAAAAAAATATTTTGCACACAATGCATGACAGTGAGTTAATAAGATGCTACACATGAGAGTGTGCAGGGATAATGTTTGTGACCGATTTTATTAGAGACATTCTAACATTCTCTAACATCTCTAGACATTCTCTCCGACATAGCGCAGAAATGCCATATTGCAAGAAATGGAAGTAATCACTACATTTATTACATTTACATATTTGGCAACTGGTAACAATGCAACTATGCAGCAGTGATAATCTGGGTCTGTTTACAACCTTCTATAAGCAAAGAGATCACACAAACAATTACAGCACTTTCAGAACCTTAATGTGTTGCTGTTCATTTCCTATCAAATACATTAAATACAACATTAACATGGTAAATAAAAAAAATATATATAAACATATATATAATATGTGTGCATGTGGTAACACAGGACAAATTACGCCTATACTTTCAAAGTAAAGGCTTATACTAGACGATACACTTATAAATGCTCTTTTATTTCCTTCTTGGACAACCAACCAATCACAGTCTTCAAAAGGCTGTGTCATAGCTAGCAACGGGGTCAACCCCGCCTCCACACTAAGATACAAGTTTTAGTCTTTTCTTCACTCAGAGTTGCTCTTAGATTGGTCCTGAATCACTCTTAAGCTAAGACTCCTACATAGGAATTTTTAAGCTAAATTAGAAGCTTTCTGAGAGGATTCTTAGAAGCTTTAAGAATACGGGCCCAGAGGACTCCAACAGCCGTTTCACAGTTTGTAATCGTATCACTCCACTTGAGGTACTTCTTACAGCGAGTGTCATGGTGGACACCCAAATCCAGTATCATTTTATAAATATTACTGTTTTTGTGTCTCGGAATGTAGTTTTAAGTGGTTTTCAGGCAAGATTGTACATGTTTATAGTTCAAATATGCAGGTTGCTAATAAAGATAACGTCTATTTGAAAATTTGCGTCAACGTTTTTTGACATGTGAGCTCCAGATCGTCAGCGGACGTTCTGTGCTCATGAACCCGCCCGAGAACACCTCACCTTTACACATTTACTGCTGGCTCTGGTGTCTCTATAGTGGTTACACATGAGCAGAGCTGGAAAGATTACTTACAAATTGTAATCTGTAACTGATCCCAAATTACATGACAAGAATTGTATTTAGTAACATAATCCATTACATTACACATTTTAGGTAATATAATCAGACTACTTTTAGATTACTTTTAATCTAAATCATTTATAGCATTGATTTAAATAACATAATCTTGTACCATATTGATATAAAAAAAGTTTTTGAAACACTTCTTTAACCTGAAATGATTTTTGTAAATCCAAATGCTGGGTTGCCACCTGACTAATGACTTGTGTGAATGTCCACAAAACTTGAAGACTTTCTGAATGTATATAAGCAGTATGCTTTTTTAGAAAGGAACATTTAACAGATGAAAAAGAGGAAATAGGAATAATTAATAAATTATGAATAATTTATTGCTATTGTGTAAATAATATGTTTTATGGATCATGTAATCCATAAAAAAGTAACTGAGTTTTAAAATGTAATTGAATCTAATTACAAGTACTTAATTTTGGAATCTGATTACATAATCCAGATTACATGTAATCAGTTACTACCGAGCTCTGCACATGAGATATAACTTTGGGTCTTTGGTTTTATCAGTCTATTATTTGTTCCAGAGAAGATAGTTTTGGCAAAATCTCATGTTCATGTAAATTCAATGCTGTATATCAGAGCACTACCTGTCATGATCTGGGCTGTGGGGTTTCCCTCAGCCACCTGAGGTCGCTGTTTCCCTTGCACTGCACTCCCCTGATTGTTCACTCCTGTCTTGTCATTAGCACTGATTACACTCACACCTGCTCACAATTATCTGGTCTATAAGAACGTCTCGGTTACGTATTGTAACCCTCGTTCCCTGAAGGAGGGAACGGAGACGTCTCGTCGAGACCGACGAATTGGGATATCGCCTGGATAGACCAATCTACTTCGTGTGTATACAAACGAGCCAATGAATATTGGCATGCATGATTGCAGCCAGCTGCGGCTGATCACAGCGTGAGCATATAATGCGCAGCAGGTGCATGCATCATCAAGGTTTTGCTGAGGAGCTGGGACAGGCCCGGCCGTACAGCGGTGGTACAGGAGCCTCGGCGACGGGACGAGACGTCTCCGTTCCCTCCTTCAGCGGGGTGGGGCGCTGAGAACCAGCGCGGGCCACCCCGAGATACCAGTCATCCAGCCGGGAGGGGTCGGGACATGATGGAGGATTCCATTCAAGCCCTACCCTCTCGGCGGCCCGGGCAAGCATAGCCATCATCTCCGGGTCAGTATCGGGCACCGCTGACCGCCCAGTGGACGACAGTGTGCCGTCCTCCTCCTCAGAGAGGTCTGGCTCTCCCCCCGATGCTGCGACCGACATCTGTTCGTTGGGGGGGGGCCCCAAAGGTAACGGGCGGTACCCCTAAGGGAGGTCCAACCCGCTCCCCTGAGAGCCCCGGTGGCGACTGAGCGTTGGTGGAAGGAGGAGCCCCCACCGATGGAGTGGGCGGGGAGTTCCTCACCGTCACCGTCAGACCGGGCAGCCCCCTGCTTCCAGCGACAACGCCCCCCCGGCGTTTGCCTGGAGGAACGTGGGCAGAGGGACTGGAACCCCGCCCCTTTGCAGGAAACGGAGTCTGGTACGCAACTCCGCGATGGTCATTTTCCCACAATGGGGACATGACTCATCCACGAACGCTGCCTCAGCGTGTTGAAAGCCCAGACACGTGAGGCAGTGTGCGTGGCCATCACCCGGCGCCAGGAAACGGCCGCACCCAGAAACGCACGGGAAGAAAGGCATGTTGCCTCGTCTTTAAAAAGACGCTCAACCCGTGGAGCTCCTTTAGAAATTCACTCTTTTCGGAAATTGCTCTTATAGGAATTTGCTCTTTTAGTGCTGAGGCGCACAGGGGAGATGGCCGCAGCAACACAGAAGGTGGATGATGAAGACCAGCTGTGTGCTTCCACTCGACACGGAAGACCACGCCGCTGAAGCGCCGTGCCGCCAACACAAAAGAGAAAAAAGGAGGTAAGTGTTGCTTCTTGACTCGTTCCACAATAATGGTCCAGCTCCGAAGCGAAAGCTTGATGATGCATGCACCTGCTGCGCATTATATGCTCACGCTGTGATCAGCCGCAGCTGGCTGCAATCATGCATGCCAATATTCATTGGCTCGTTTGTATACACACGAAGTAGATCTATCCAGGCGATATCCCAATTCGTCGGTCTCGACGAGACGTCGAAGGAACCGACTGATAGGGAACTCTCATGTCTCACTGCTCATTCTGGCTGCATTGTCTTTGTGTGTCTTCAAGTCTGTCTGTGTGTTCCCGGATCCTGATCTTGACCGTGTTTCAGTTCTGTTTATTTTTATATTATATTCAAGTTGTGTTGTGCCGTGTTGGCCTTTTGTTTGTGTTTGTTTGTTTATTTATATTAAAACTCCTTCCCTGCATTTGGACCCAGATCTCCTCTGTGAACCGTGACAGAATGCAGCCAGCACAAATGGGTCCAGCGGGGAGGAATTTTTTTTTCAAGGAGGCGGCGTCCCCCCGTTCTGTTCCCGAGACGGGGGGGATGTCTTTTGAGGCGGCGTCGGCGCTCGATTTGAATTCACCTACGCCTGCCTGGCTGAGATGGACGCCTGTAGGGCCGAGACTGCGCGGATGCGTCCCTGCTTTGCGATGGAGAGGCTCTTCTGTGGGAAGACGGCGGGGTCCGCGATCTCGGTTCCTGACGCGGCACTGAACGCTATCTCCGTGCCTGACGCGGCGGTGTCTGCTATCTCCGTGCCTGACGCACCGGTGTCCGCTATCTCCGTTCCTGACGCGGCGGTGTCCGTTATCTCCGTGCCTGACGCGGCGGTGACCGCACTCTCTGTTCCTGACGCGGGCTCCTGACCGCGCTTTCTGTTCCGGACGCGGAGGTGACCGCGCTCTCTGTTCCTGACGCGGAGGTGACCGCGCTCTCTGTTCCTGACGCGGCCCTGACCGCGCTTTCTGTTCCCGACGCGGCGGTGACCGCTATCTCCGTGCCTGACGCGGCGGTGTCCGCGCTCTCTGTTCCTGACACGGCCCAGACCGCGCTTTCTGTTCCAGACGCGGAGGTGACCGCGCTCTCTGTTCCTGACGCGGAGGTGACCGCGCTCTCTGTTCCTGACACGGCCCTGATCGCGCTTTCTGTTCCCGACGCGGCGGTGACCGCTATCACCGTGCCTGACGCGGCGGTGTCAGCTATCTCCGTGTCTGACGCGGCGGTGACCGCTATCTCTGTGCCTGACGCGCCAGAGACCACGATCTCTGTTCCTGACGCGGCGGCGACCGCTGTCTCTGTTCCTGATGCGGAGGAGACCGCTGTTTCTGTTCCTGACGCGGCCCTGACCGCACTTTCTGTTCCGGACGCGGAGGCGACCGCGCTCTCTGTTCCACTCACGGTTCTCCGCTGCACGGACCTGGCCCGCCATCCCTCCCCCTGATTCGCCTTCCCCCGTTCCTCCTCCCTCCAGACTTGTGGAACTTCTGGAAGCCGTTCCGTTGGAGGGGGTACTGTCATGATCTGGGCTGTGGGGTTTCCCTCAGCCACCTGAGGTCGCTGTTCCCCTTGCACTGCACTTCCCTGATTGTTCACTCCTGTCTTGTCATTAGCACTGATTACACTCACACCTGCTCACAATTATCTGGTCTATAAGAACTCTCATGTCTCACTGCTCATTCTGGCTGCATTGTCTTCGTGTGTCTTCAAGTCTGTCTGTGTGTTCCGGATCCTGATCTTGACCGTGTTTCAGTTCTGTTTATTTTTATATTATATTCAAGTTGTGTTTGCCGTGTTGGCCTTTTGTTTGTGTTTTGTTTGTTTATTTATAGTAAAACTCCTTCCCCTGCATTTGGACCCAGATCTCCTCTGTGAACCGTGACACTACCTTTGTACTTTTGACTAAATTGCCTAGCAACTTTTATGATAGCTGCTGTTGTTTATAAAATATTATTATTCAATAAACAATTTTTATATAAATAATAGTATTTAATAATAGTATCTTAGTATTGAGTAGCGGTGCATGTTCAAGATGGTGATTTTAGTTACATTGTTTCTCCATTAGATGGCGACAAGTGAATGTTTTTATAAATCAGCAGTAAAGACTTAATTAATCAGATAAACAGAAGTTATTTTTAATTTTAACAACAGCTTGACGCAGCAAACAAATGCACTGAGCAACAAAATTACCCTTAACAGATAAAAGAATATCAACGCTGCGACAAAGATAATGCTTTCTTCAGCAGATATTTAAACAAATGTTTATTGTGAATATGAAACCGATCTGAGAATGAATGCTGATTAGATGCAGGTAATCACACCTGCTCAGTCCATTTCTCTCTCATAATACTTTACTATATGTAATCAATAAGCTTTCATTGAAGCAACTCGACATTCTTCGTTACTAGTACTAAAGTGACATTTTGGAATTGGTAACGGAAGCTTGGGCTCAGCGGTTCATGGCATTTAAGCACTCTTTTATACACATGGTGTTTTGGACATTAATTTGTGTCTATGCTGTGTTTAATGCTTTGCTCTGATTTATGATTTTTAAACATATCAGGGCTGTGAATATTTGTATGGAACAAATTGTGTGGTCAATATGTTATGTATTGAATTAATTAATTCATTCTCTTTTGCCACACCAGAACAGTACAGCACAAGTACTTCTGCAATAGCAAGCAAATCCTGTGCCAAATTATTCTGTACCTCTACAGTGGCATTTTATATGTTTTACAAGATATTTTATCTGTTAAAGATACATTTTTATTTTGTAATTAGGTAAAATTCTGGTGCTACACAGGAATCTGTACTTGAGCCAAAGATTGCCCTGGGGCCGTATGTATAAAGCTTCTCAGAGTCAAATTTTAGTCTTAAGTGTTTCAAAATTCTAAGAGTGACGTAATTTTACTCTTATTTCCGGACTTAAGATAAGAGTGTTTCATAAAAGTTCTTAAGTGTTAAGACTAGGTCTCAGCTCCTAAATTATTTAAGAGAGTTGGAGAGGTCTCCTAACCTAGTTAGGAGTAACACAATGGCAGCAAAAAGGAGGAAACACAACACTTTACAATCAACATATGACATATTGGAGTTATATGATGATATGGAGTTGATAAAATGATACAATCGTGACCATCAAGCATTCTTTAATGTATTTATTTTTGTAATTGGGCCAAGTAATAAGCATAATAACTTAATCCACTCTACAAATCAATGCTCTAGCTGCAATAATATGTTTGTTTGTTTATTTATTTTCACTGGAAACTTTGAACGATTGTAAAAATGCAGCAAAGCACTGGTGATGACACAGTAAGCAGGGTCTTAAATATTGTGACACTAACCTCACCAAACACATCAGTGACCAAAAGTGATGTGTGGGAGGGTTTTAATGACCTCACATTTCACTTAAACCATCAAAATATGAAAAAAAAAACACTGATCAATGTTGCTAACTGCTTTCAATTGAAAGTAGTTAAAACAGTCACACAATGTAGCTGATGAGGATGAGGACATATGGTGAGTTCACTGATCTATATAATATAAATATATCAGTGGGAGAGTGTTATTAATCTTATTAATCTAAATAAGGTTTAGTCTCAAAGTCTCAAAAGGGGCAAGGACGTCAACAAATCTAGTGACAAAATCACTAAACTGTCAACATTGACATTGAATACAACATAATCAGTTATTAATTTTGTGTTGGTCCTCTCTTGTTTTTGCATGTGTTCATAATTTCTTTGTAGGACAGCAATGCCAAAAAATATGACACATTTTACTGCATTATTATCAAAAAATGAAAGTAAAACAATTGACTCCAAGCAAATATGCAATATGCTTACAAAATCGTTTTTCTCTCTCTTGGCCACAACTTAAAGGCAGTTTATTGACTTTCCAACTGACCGTCAAACCATGCTGCAAACAAGAAACTTTTAAGTTTGTGGGCTTTCTTTGAGTTCTTGGAGCTGTTCACATCATTGCTCCAACTGTAAATGAGGAGACATGGATTTCAAAGCATTAATAATAATTTGTGATAATTTTCCACAATGCAAAGCATTTGTTTAAATACACTGAAATATTAAACAGTGTCTTATTTAAATGTTTGTATTGTAGTTCCATCAAATAATTGGTGTTGTGCTGCTGTGACTCACATGAGCAGGCTCACTATTGGCTGATTCAGAGGTCAAGGGCGGCCATTTTGTGTTTCAATCATTGTAGTCCTTAATTTACAACGCTTAAGTCAGAACTTAAGAATCAGTCTCAAACTTTACTGAAAGTTGCTTTTAGATTCTTTATAAAAGTCTCCTAC
>NC_133366.1:31681024-31716024 GCF_049309525.1 Garra rufa | reverse complement strand
TTCTCTTCGATATTTTAAATGCTTCTATACAATGGTTTAGATCTGGTTTTATTGAATTTAGTAGAAGACATAAATAAGCCGTGTTTTCTTAATTTAAACATTTGGAATCTACAAATGTTTTTTTTTTTTTTTTTTCATCTGTAATACAAGCAAAAATTCTAAATAAGAACATGATTGTTTTCATTTCAACAAGTAGGCTGTAATATTTGCAGTTCTAAAAGCTCTGTATTCTTTGTGTGTATATGTGCATTACCTGCATCTGCATGATGTAATGTCAACTTCAGACAGCTGCCCCTTTGAATAAGGTATTGCTCCTTTAAGACTTTCTTCATTAGCATATAGTGCATCAGATTGTTACAGAAAATGAATGAGTAGAGTAGAGTAGAGAGAGAAGGAAAATATAGATAGAGACTCATCCTGGTCTCACTTGCACTCCTACATGACCACAGAGACAACTGTGAGACTGTCCCTCCCACTCCACCATGCTCTGGCTGTCTGGATATAGGCTGGAATGTGTGCACATGAATACAGAGGGAGGGAGACTCAATGAAAGTCCATCGCACTCTCTTTATCAGGCCAAACAAAGTTCAGAGATATAGAGGGGATGAAGAGGAGATGAGACCATCTCCGTGTCACAGGTCATTCTCTGCAAGGTGACTGTGCTTTTTCAACCAGGACACTGGACTTAGAAAAAATGAAATGAAAATTATAATTGGTCAAATTGTAATATTTTTTTCTTTCTCATATAATTCTTATTTATTTTCATAAATTTTTACATATATAAATATACACTTTTTTTTTTGTGCGCTAGGAATGAGCATGTTGAAAATAATAACTATAATAACTATAAAAAAGTTTGTCAAGAGAATATCAAAATAGGCTTTTATTAAACAAATCAAGGAGGGAATTTCACACCCACTGTTTTAGAACAGATATCTGTTGGACAAAATTCAAGTAAAACGCACAATAGCAGGAAAAAAATAGCACAATAGCACAAAATCCTTTATAAACTATTTAGTAAATCTTAAAAATGGCAGATTAAGCAGTTTATATTGTAAAATATATGTGATGCAATCTAGGAAAACATCTCAGGTTACGTATGTAACCCTAGTTCCCTGAAGGGAACGAGACGCTGTGTCGAAACGCTTTGGGAACGCCTCCAGCATGACCACGCTCTGAATCACGTGTGTAATCAGTCCAATGGAATCGTGAGACGTCACGTACGTGATGACGTCACCGACCAGGAAGCTTAAAGCATGTACGGTGAGAGCAGCGCTAGCTTTCTGGAAACAGGAGAGAGAACTCCAGCACTGTACCAACTGGGCAGTTAACTGGGTCAAACCGGCGATCTCCGCACGAAAGCATCGCCGCATGACCTTGATCATGCGAAGAGGGGTTTCTCCTCGGGGAGAACCCCTTGGTTTTGAGCCACCACTGTAGGGGTCTCATGTACAGCAGGCCAAAAGGAATTACGTTGGACGCAGTTGCCATCAGACCCAGCAGTTTCTGGAACCACTTTACAGTGAGTGACCGGCCTTCTCTCACTCTCGCGACCTCTGTGAGGATTGAGTCTACACGAGCAGGAGACAGAAGTGCCTGCATCGTGGACGAATCCCACACAACACCCAGATAAGTGGTTCTCTGAGATGGAGAAAGCACACTTTTCTTGGTGTTTAGTCTTAACCCCAGCTCTTTCATGTGTGACAGAACAACATCTCGATGTTGAACTGCCATCTGCTCGGACTGAGCCAAAATCAGCCAGTTGTCGATATAGTTGAGTATGCGGATGCCCTGGAGTCTCAACGGAGCCAGAGCTGCATCCACACACTTCGTGAAAGTGCGGGGTGAGAGTGCAAGGCCGAAAGGAAGAACCCGATATTGGTATGCTTCGCCCCTGAAAGCAAACCTCAGGAACTTCCTGTGTTGAGGAAGGATGGAGACCTTTCAGGTCTATTGTCACAAACCAGTCCTCGGACTGAATCTGTAACACCACCTGCTTGATAGTCAGCATCCTGAATTTGAGACGCATGACTGAGCGATTTAGAACGCGCAGGTCTAAAATGGGCCTGAGGCCCCCATCCTTCTTGGGAACTATGAACTACCGGCTGTAGAACCCGGACTCTTGCTCGTGAGGAGGCACCACCTCGATGGCCTCCTTCCCCAGAAGAGTGTTTACTTCTTGTTCCATAACCAGAGCCTGCTGAGGGCCCACGATAGT
Organism: Garra rufa; assembly: GCF_049309525.1. Classification (NCBI taxonomy): domain Eukaryota; kingdom Metazoa; phylum Chordata; class Actinopteri; order Cypriniformes; family Cyprinidae; genus Garra; species Garra rufa. The sequence continues at coordinate 31,713,806 of NC_133366.1, read as the reverse complement.
GGGAAATACTCCGCTGAAACAGGGAGGAGGAGCACCGAATTGAATGCGGTAACCTCTTTCTACAGTGTGCAGGACCCATTGAGAGACGTTCGGCAGAAGTTTCCACGCTGCCAGAAAGTCTACTAAGGGAATCAGCCTCTTGAGGCTGACCTCTGGTGTTAGAGGGACAGCTGACATGGGGTCCTGAAGCGGCGAACCGGCAGGAACGCACCACGTCAACTGTCGAAGGGACCTCCGTGGAGGTCGCGAGCTTCCCGGTACCGTTACGATATTGGGCGGTAGTCGAGAAATATGCTCGCTGGGGGTCGCTGCGCCCTGAAGCACCGTAGGTGGCAGGGTTGGCAGAACGACCCCCTGGGGACACTGAGGAGAGACGGGCACCGTATGATGAGGTGTTAACCGCTCTTCCCCAGAGGGGACTGTCCCCAATGGCCCTCCATTCCAGTCAGGGCCGTTTAGCCGAGCCCTTCTTAGCCTGCAAGACGACCCTCAGATCGGTCTTGGGCTTAGAAGGACCTGGCTTAGAGCATCGCCGAGACCCGCGGTTCCTGCCAACGGGGGGCGCACGGGAGGCGACGCTCTGTTTTTGAGCCTCCCGGTACGAGGAGCTGGTATGCGGCTGGGACTGCTGAGATCCAGCAGACCTTGAGTTGGAGTACGGCGGGGGAGGAACCGCTGGAACGCCGCTGCTTGACGACATGCCTCCTGGTGCCTGTCGACGACAGAATCGACTGCGTCGCAGAACAGGCCCGAAGACACGAGCGGGGCATCCATGAGGAAGACCTTGTCCTTCTCCTTGATGCTGGACAAGGTCAACCACAGGTGTCTCTCCGCAGCCACCATTGCTGCCATCGACCTGCCAATAGCGCGGGCGGTCTCTTTGGTGGCGCGGAGAGACAGATCAGCGGTCCTCTGGAGCTCGGCAATATCGTCAGGCCGAGCCCCCTCGCCTTCGTCCAACTCTTTTAGCAGGTCGGCTTGGTACGCCTGTAACACCGCCATGGTGTGCAGACACGCACCAGCCTGACCTGCCGCCGCATACCCTTTGCCCACCCAGAGGAGTATGATTTTCCCCATGACCTCATGAGAATGAGGGGGTGATTCGTCATCGACGCCCTCTATATCAACCTCCTCGAAGGAAGATAAGAGAAGCGCCGCACCCTCTCCCCGGGGGGAAGAAACCGCAGAGCGGGCTTGGATCTAACAGGTGAGGCTGAAGATAGGGACTCGCCCGTCTCCAAGCCCGCTGTTAGATCCATTTGCGAACCCCACGAGTGCAGCCGCCGCTCCGCCTCGGCGGAAGCGGGGCCAGACCCGCGAGGAACGCTGGTGAAGGCTCCTTCCTCGAAGAGAGCCTTCCGGGAGCGGAGAACGCGAAGAGGCATGCGTTCACAATGCAAGAAACCAGCCCCCTCAAGAGCTGATGCTGCATGTGCCGCTCCCATGCAAACAACACACAAGCCGTGTGTATCCTCACCCGTGATGAAACGAGGGCAAGGAGGAACACACGGCCTGTGATGTTGCTGCTGATAATAATCACCCTTTTTGGACATTATACAACACAGACAGACAATCACTCTCTAAACAAAAGTGACAGACATAGAGCGCTTGCTGAATGGCAGAAAGCTAGCACTGCTCTCACCGTACGTGCTTTTAAGCTTCCTGGTCGGTGACGTCATCACGTACGTGACGTCTCGCGATTCCATTGGACTGATTACACACGTGATTCAGAGCGTGGTCACGCTGGAGGCGTTCCCAAAACGTTTCGACGCAGTGTAAGTTACCTGGAAGGGAACACAAATTTTCGTTTTAATTTTGTCCATAGCTTAACAAAAGTTAATGCTATCTTAAGTTGGCTAATAGCTATTCAGGAATTGAATTTTGAGAAAAATGGGCAGCAGCAGTATCGGCATCTTCATCAAATCGACTTTATTTTGGTTAGGTCCAGATTTCTCTGCATTTGTTGTACGTTGTATAAACAGTGAATATCCATTCATGCCATGCATTGGCCAAGCCATATGTATTATAGGCTATTATTTAACAAACTGCTAATTCAGATTTTTAGGTTTGTTTTTTGGTCAAATCTGGCCCACAAGCTATGCCCATGTATTGGAACTGTTCTTTAAGAGTTAAAGCTATAGGAAGGTTTTTTGCACATATGCAACAAGGAATGTTTGCCAAGGATTTGATTGCCATCCTGCAATCGACCCAACAAAATTACCACCCTACTCCCTGGATCCTACAATGGTCCACATCATTTGACTAAGATGGCCCAATGCAATTATACAGCTATTGACGGATGTTTGTACATCTTCTAGGCTGTGCAGTATTAAGTCATTAGCACTACAAATTGTGGCAGAGCTTTTATTGCCACACAGTCATGAGAACAAGCAGTGGCCCAGAGTTAACGAGTCACATATCCCCCCCAACCCAGCATCAACTCCAACCTCCACCCTCCCCCAATCTGCATCCCATATTTATAATTTTACCACATCCTAACAATAACACGACTAGAACTGGTGCAAAACACACGTCCAAGGATAATGAAACACACGCGTTACCACAGAAGGCTGTAAGTACAACCAGCTGTGACAGTCTCCTCTGAGAACGAACAAGAGAACAGGAGAAAAAGAGAGCAAAACGACTGAGACAGAGAGAGAAAGTAAGAAAGTCAGACACATGTGAATGCAGCTGTACTCAGGGGGAAACCACACGCTCTATGTTTCCAGCTGCCTTCTCAGTGGCTCCCTCTTTCTCGGGCCCCTGTCCCTCTCCAGCCTCTCTTGGCCATCTTTGTTTTGACAGGGCTCTGCAGTTCCAAAAACCTCTCTCAGATGTGCTGAGGTAAGGGAAAAACAAAACAAACTTGTTTTTTTCTTGTGCGTGCACATATATGGCTTAGCACATTCACAATCCCTCGTTTTTGCGTGCACACACATGTGAATTAACACAAGCAGTCATTAGGCTCCACTCCTTATTTATGTGTTTACTTATAGCTCTTAAAAATCTTGGAAGTGGAAATTTCCCTTGGTGAAAAGGTTTCACTTAGCCACAATGATTTGGGGAAGGACACATTCTTTTGACGCTGTGGGTCTGCCTCAAATCCAAGACCTCAGCATGTGCTGAATTTTGAGCATACCTCAACATGTGTTACCTCTTTGTAATATTTACTTTGTAGGGCAATATGAAGTGGATAGCACAGCCAAATGCTGCTTTCACTGCTTTTAATGGGGGCCTCTCGCCCTCATTAAAACAAATATTAACTGTGAAACTTAAAAACAGCACACAAAACCGTTTTGTCAAATCATATTAAAGTAAACAATAAATTGTCCCTCAACACCATCTACTGGCTTCCAGCATCAAGTTCCTGTTCTTCGAGATTGTTTACTTGTAACATTTGTTTCTAACACAGCCGTATGATTTCCTGCTAATTGCAACTTGCTTCATCTAATTATCTATTTTATCAGAATCATACTCTAAGCATATGTGTCGTTTATAAGCTGCAAGCAAATATTCAAACTAGTAAATGCATTTCTTTGCAACTGTGTCTTTCTGTGTCAGGTCTAGGTGTACAATATCCACCATAATGCAATTTAAAAACACCCAGTCATGCACCAAGATAAAATTGCAATAAGACAGAAAGGAAGAGAGAGAATGTGTCGCCCATTGGCTAATGATTATAGGATCATAGGGTTTTTATTGTATAGGGGACCAAAGAGAAGAAATGACTTGGAAGTGTAAATATCTGTAGTGTCTAAAAGTCTGTTTTTTTTTTTCTTCTCAGTTTTCTCCATTCATGTTTTTTGCATGATTATCGTGTTTGTGCCATTCCCATGTGGAGACTTTGCATAGACATTTGAATAATGAAGGGAAGTCATTTAACTATTCTCCAGGTATTTAAAACCAATGTTTTTTACACGATGCAGCAACATTAGGCATGTTAATTGGGCTCTTTGGACCTACCCAAAAAAAGGGACTAAATTAATTACTCATGTCAACAAAATGTCAGAAACACGGAGTGGAAAATAATAACCCAAGGTCTCGTTTGCGTTTTTAACATAGCTAATTTTGGAAGTCTATGTGAGTGGACTTTAACAATGTTGATTGAACAAATAATATTTCTTAGATAATGTTTACACCCATTAGTGTGTAGCACACATCATGCACACACACACAGAGAAAAAAAATAGACAACATTTCTGTAGCATGCTTCCACTGCAAAAGGTTCAGCTTAAAAAGTGCTGTCATTGTAGTAGTATATTTTACACATTGAAACAGGGCCTATATGCTCTTTAATCAAGCTTTTATCAGATATTTCAGGTAAATATAACTAGGACTCATAGGGTTTCTCATTTGTTATCACTTTTAACCCATTGCACTGGAGCTGGTGAGATGAGTACATATAGCTGTTGGTCATCTTTCAGCATCATTGACAAAAATGCTATGCATTATGCCATTTTCCCCAGCTATATGTAGACGTGGACCTTTTCTTTTTAGCACTGACATGACAGAGAGAGTAAGGAAGGGACTGCTGATATCAGGTTTCAGACATTCCCTTGAAGTGGAAATGAGGTCTTGTCTCGTAACGAGTCTTTTCTTACGAAGTCAGCAAACCCTCATGCCCACACACAGATAAAAACTAACACAATCACTGTCACAGGTATACAGACAGACTGTGATACTAAATTGGTGGATGTCCCTTATGCTGTATATACAAAAACTCAAAGTCTATAGACAGGAACAGATGAAACAGAGCTAATCACACTGGATGACTTCTGCTCTAGCTTGTGCACAGATTAATGAGCATTTATTTATGTTTTTTTTTTTAATCTTTAAGTCTGATGAGTTTTTGTCCTTTAAAAGATATCATTATTAGCCATACAATGACAATCAGAAAGTGCTGGTTGGGGAAATCATTTGTAACAGCTTGTGTGTAGAAAGCTCCTGTCTTTAATATGTCCAAAAAAAAATAAAAAAAATAAATAAATAAATAGCATTACGTAGTACAACTACTTCCTTCTCTGGATAAAATCATCTGTTAAATGCATACTTGCAGATAATATAATATTAATGGAAATTTTTTTAACCCACTTTAGTATACTTGCAATTTAGTATAAATGCAATTTGTAAAAATAAAAAAAAAGTCAAATTACAGTTTTTTTCAGTCGCTAACAAGCGTTTGTCCAAACAGTTGTCACATTTTCAAAACTCTAAACACAATTAGCACAGCATCGGTCTTTTGTGGCCATACCATTCATACATTTCATGTCGTTTTCACCCAATATGCAGTCAGTGAACACATTTCCACAATGCTTACATTTTCTTAACAGACAAGCTATAACTCCCAACAAAATTATGGATTGTTTTTGTAGTATTTACAAATGTTAACACACAACATCCCACAATTGCAAAAACAATATTCCAAACCTTAGATACAGTATAAAAACCTCTGCTTCTGCAATGATATCAGTTCAAAAACAATATCAATATCAAAAATATATCTCAGCTGATAATAAACAAACAATTGAATAATTGACACACGGCTGATTTATGTTGGGTAAATTGGGCCAACCACAGCTGATTCCAGTCTGGCTTACACTCAGAGGCAGTGGTTATTTTTTTCTATTACATTTACACTTATACAGTAAAATGAGGACTTTGAGGAGTGATGTTTTGGAAACAGGGTTGGGGTCAATTCAGGAATGAACTCAACAATTCCAATTCAAAGAAGAAAAATGGAATTGGAATGGAATTGGAATTGGAATTCAACAAAAATTACAGGAAACAGAGTTGGAATTGAATTGGAATTACAGGAAGTGTAATTCAATTCAGAGAAATTCCAATGAATTCCATTTATTGCTGTTTCTGAGCATCTATGTGTGATTGCATTTAGAGAGATACATTTTAACTTTATTTATGATGCTTTACAAATACCAAGTAATGTATGAAATAAAGTTGATCAAATGCAAGTAAATAAAATGAATGACAGTGGTGATAAGTTTCTGTATGTACTATAATCATATATATTCAATATATGATTACCACATAATATATGTCTCAACTCACAAAAAAAATGAGTCATGTTCATTCATGTATTTTATTCACTTTTTATTGCATCGAATTATTATCATTTCCTGAAATTTGGCATGTGAAATGATCATGCTTAACCAACTAAACATACAGTACTTTGTATTTCTTTTATATGTTTGTTGTTTATGTGATTTACAATATTTAATGTATTATAAACTAGAAACTCAAGAGGAATTTTTTGGAATTTGATTTCAATTCTGTTTCCTGACATTCGAATTCCAAATCCAATTCCATTCCAGGAAGTGAATTGGAATTTACCATTCATTCTCAATTCAATTCATTTCAAGATCGCAGAGCTTAGATACAGTAATTTTGTGCTTTTTTTTTAGACCCCCCCCCCCTACCCCCCTCCCCTTTTTTTATCTGGGCTTTTTGCTGTTGTTATTTTTATTTATTTAATTATTTTTTTGTTCAGAATGCTCTTGTGTGTTTCATGGATATTTTGTTCACTGTAAGCAATACAGTAAAACTTTTTCAGTTCTATCATATCATGTTTCTACTGTAGCTCCTGTAATAAACAGAAAAAGAAACTTATTTACTTTTTACTGGAATGCTTTTGAATGTGAACATTACTGGACATGTGGACAGACAGTTCCCAACCAAGAAATTTAGTGTCAAAACGGTGGATTGCATGTTTTGCATGCAAATACCTGTAAAACTGAAACATAAAAAGTCTATGCAGTTTTTGTAATGTCAACAATAGCTAGTATTTTGAAACCTGGTGTACTTTGATTGACTGCATGTACCTTGTGAAGTGAAAACAAGTGTTATTGTTTGACAGAATAATTTCATTTTGAGTCAGATTTCCAGTGTTTTGGTAAAGTTAGTGTGTGCAGAGAAAGATGTGTTCTGTTTTGAAATGAAGAGTTAGTATATATTTGACAAAATGTATTTTTGAGAAGAAAATTATCCATTTGGCCAATTGTGTTTTGTAGGTGCGAGTCTGTGTTAAGAGTTTAGAAAAAGTATCTGAAGTATGGGTAAACGCTTGTTAGCGATTGAAAAAAACTGTAAATGTTTTACTTTACGCGTTTTGAATCATTTTGTTTTACTAAAAAAGTAGGCTTTTTTGTTTTATACATTTATTTCTATAATTGTATTCTATATTTCATTTATAGTTAGCATTTTTTAAATGTACGATACTAAATTGCAAGTTTATAATAATAAATATGTAATTGGAATATATTTAAATACACAACATACAAGTGTCAATAGAAAAAAAAACATTAAGTTATATTTTACTTTACCAGATAAATGCATGTTAGAACACTTTTACCATATCCCAATAGAAGTAATTTTGAAGTTGTAGGTTGGCCAAAAAAAAACATAAATACTAATAACTACCCAAAGTGTACTTTTTTTTTCACAAGGCTAACAGATAGTGTTATCTCCAAAACGATGATGTTTGTGTATGAATGTGTCTGAATGAGAGCCCACTGCTTATGTCTATGGGCTTCTTTTATTGCTTCAATCTGGTAACAAAATTGTTTCATGTCGCACATTACTGCTACGTGCTTGATTAGCATTTCAGCAAGACGTCACTGGACAATTGGGGCATCTCTGCCTCACAGTAGTCCAGTGCCATGCAGGACCAGTATATGCATGTGCTGATGGGGCACCTGAGGGAGAGGCCACAGTGACAGCTGTAACGTGCAGAATGATCAGCATCAGCGCCCATTTCAGACTAATTAGACCAGCAGCTCTACTCAGAATGGCCCCAGTAATTAATTAGACAGGCGGTGAAGCTGAAATTTTTAATCAAGACACTGTATTTAAAAAAAAAAAAAAAATGATATTCATTACTTGGAATACACCTGACAGTAATCCTGTGCATGTTGATTTCCACTGAAAAAAGCCTGCATTTCATATATTAAATTATGTCCCAACTGCAAAACATCTCTCTAGACTATGAGGCATTTTTATTCTAAACTCAAACTCCAGTTTGAGAGGAACTACAAATTATTCATTTAAATCAGCATAAGAACATTTTATATGACTATTACATGGGAAAATAGTTTATTGTATGTCAAAAGTTGTATTTACATTATTACTGATTTGAGTCTAAATATACTTTGTGTGTGCATGTCTGACAATATCTTCTACATTTTCAGATTAAGACAGGTGGCAGAGAAATGTTTGTCAACTGAATATTGTGATTATGTTATGCTTCTACATATTTAGGGTGTTTTGCCTACCTAATGCTTAAAACATTCCTGTTTTAATCTAACATTATATTAATATTATAATCTCTCCTCAAAATCTGAATTATGCCAGAATAAAAAAAAATAGTAGTTTGAGGACAATAGTAAAGAAAAAGAATAATTATTATTTTTGTTATTCAATAAGTATTAAAGCAGTAATAATACATATATAAAGTAGCAATATATAAGATTGGTGGTAAGAGTGGTTGAATAGTATTCCTGATAAGTGTTCAATTTAACTTCCAGAGCCCTTGGCATTATTATTGATGATGTATTTTCTTTTGGTTCCCATATAAGTGTTTGTAGGAAGCCACTGATTAAACAAATCATAATGTTTATGCATATTTTGTTTTGTGGTGACTTGGAAAACACAGTATAATTGAAAAGATGGATTCTCATGGTTGCAAAATTTCACCACTGTCATGTAATTATGTAAGCAAGTACATATGCTTTAACTTTCTGGAGAAGTCTTCCCAATGAACTAAGAGACTTTGTATTTCGTTATTTCAGCATTTCTACACCTTACCAGTTTGCCTGTAAAGTACCTGACAAGTGCATATTTATTTTAGAATGATCTTTATGAACAGCAGTTAATTTAGAGCTATAAGATCTGTTGGTGTTTCTAAAACCAAAGCACCTAGATATAGTTTTAAGTTGTAAACCTCTTGAGATAAATGTATATGTGCAGACAAATACATCTCCAGCCCTTTGAAGAGACTAACAATGCAATTTCCTGGTAGTGAAATCACCAACTGCTGCAGAAGCATGTAATCCCATGGAAGATACAATTGCATGTAAATGAGTGAGGTGCAGAGCAGGGCATGTTACTGGACATTCTATAGAGTGTTTTATCATAAAGAAATTCATCATTCTCTGTCTATTTCTAAGCACTTTTTATTTTATTTTGTTTTCTTTTCTGTTCTTTTCTTTTTATTTTATTTTATTTTTTCTTTATTTGGCAGAAGACACAAAGAATTGTGTGTAGCACCAGAGAAACTAAATCTATATAATACAGTTCATAGTCACACTTTTATCTGCCTAGAAAAAAACTCAAGACACTGCTGGAGTCAAGGAAAAGGAAGATTCAGCTGAGAAGGGAAGAGAGTTTATGTGTAGAGCAGTGCTCCACTGACTTCAGTGTTTCTTGAGGGTTTGTTTTTTCTTTTTTTTTTCTTTGTCCAAGGCTTTTAAGTCTGTGCCACAGCCTAATAATCTGTTCTAAGTGGAACTTACAGTTTTGGTCTACAGAGACACGGGTAGCTCTGTTGTGGAATCATTAGTGTGTGAAGTGCACTCATTTAAAGACAAATGGTGGGGCAGGAACCATGCAAATGACCCATTTCTGTTTGCCAGCCAACCTATGTCTGCCAGCCCGCTGGAGTGTACTTTGCCAACATGCGACGACTTGCCTTCCTTCCAGTCCTCAGGGGAAGCAGCAGTGTCACAGACAGCAGTACTTCTGCTGCTTAACAAATTTATCAATGTGTGAAATAGTTTAGGCAGCTGGTGACACGCATTTGCTGTAGCACATCATGCATAATTCAGACCAACAGGACCACGCTCTAGTGCTGAGTGCAAATTGAGATAGCAGATCTATGTCAGTGTTGGTAAACAAGGTCAGTGACAAGGTTGGGATGACAGCAACGCTTTCACACATTCACTGTTTTTGAAATAAATTTTTAATGTCTTACCTTTATTCTAAAGTGCTCCTTGAATATTTACATTCTACATTAAATTCTAAACCTAATGGGTTATGCATAATTTTTGAAGGAACAATATTTATGCCGTCTTCTAATCTAAAATAAAATACCTTTACACTTTCACAAATGTAATAGTCTTTGGTTTTTGTAATCAACATGTAAGGGGGTGATTCTGTGTAATTCTCCACATGACCCTAGAACCCTTCATTTGCTCATCAACCAAGTATTCTAACATCTCTGAACAGAATGAAAAATTAAAACTGAAGGAGAAAACACATTCTGTAAATTTTTTTTTCAGCACTTTCATTTTTAATTAAGCTGGCTTTCATTCAATCCAATAGTGCCAGCAGTACCAGTAGTCTTTGATTTTACACAGATAGCTACCCATGTGGATGCATTAAGTTTGTTTATTAACTGCTGCTGCTGTACATGAACTGTTTGTTTATCTTTTGTTTTGTTTCTTTTTGTCTTTGTTTTGTCTAGATTCATTATTACTATATTTTCGTTCATCGCTTGTGGTTCATGCTGGTAGGCAGCTGGCTGCTGCATTGCACCGGTCTGCCGTAAGCTCTCTCCCCTGGAGTGTCTGTGTGTCAAACGTTCGCGTTCAGCACTGATGTCCCACCGTTTGATTTATCCTTGTTCTGTGGTGTGGGAGCTATGGGTCGTCAAATTATGTTTCATCACTCAACGGTCAACATTTTTTGCAAATTTTAATTATTCCAAAAATATGCTTTTTCATCCTGGATGGTTTGTTAGATTTTTACCAAAATTGTTTCAGATCATCTTCTGACCATGTTGGCAAAACGTTATGGAATTCAAGTTGATGAATCAAACCGTTCTCAAATAACACGCAAACAAAGAGTATGCCAAATTGAACATGAGGCTATATCTCTACAATGCTTTAGCGTTTGATTCTGAGGCTGTATCTTTTTTATTTTTTTTTTATTTTTTTTACTTTTGATTAAAGTAGCCTATTTTATATAGAAACTCAAAATATTCCTTGGGTCATTCCTAGAAATTTCTGTCCGCCATTTTGATTTTCTTTAAAAACTTTTTCTAACTCCTCCTAGGCTGGTTGTCTGATTTTCACCAAATTTGAGTCATATCATCTTCAGACTATGCTGTCAAAAAGTTATGGATTATGTTGATACACTGCAATAAATTTGAGGCATGAAAATGACTCTGAGGCTGTATCCCTGCAAAACTTTGACATACTGTGATACTGTGACTGATGTCACCTCCACATTGATTTGATAACATTAAATCATGTTACTGATGGTTGTATTTATGATTTTTCAGTCACTAAAATCATCTTAAATTAGCTTAATTTACTCATTGCTGCATTTGGTCTGATGTTTGCTGCCCTGCTTGCTTCAGTAGTGCTTGACCCCAATATTTGCTGCTTGCAGCTATATTTACCATTATTATTATTATTATTATTATTATTATTATTATTATTATTATTATTATTATTATTATTATTATTATTATTATTATTATTATTATTATTATTATTATACATGGGAATGCTCATGATGCCCTGCTCCCTGCCCTGTTCTTAATAAGTAAAATTTGCTATACATTTTTTAATATGTGAAATTTGCTTAATTATCAAAACATTACTAAGTTCTGGTTCTGGTTACTCTTGTGTGAAACTCCAGTTGACATAGTGTGGTACAGACAGAAGGTAACCTGGACATGAGGCCAACTGCTTAAAGGAACCAATTCCTATGACGTCAAGAAACTTGAATGACTTGAAAACATATATAGAACAATAAACAATAAGGTTTAATTCATATTTATTAGCAAGATGGGCATGGTTAGCCCTCAGAAACTCCTCCAAAGTGTGAATGGAAAAACAGTACCATTTGGTGGCCAAGGAATACTTAGGAGGAGGAGCAGAAGATAAGACGGAAAAGACGGAACAATCACTGCAAAACAAGAGCTAATTCAATCATTTGTACCACTTGTGAAGCAGTGGGAAAAAGCAATGACCCACAATAAATAGAAAGAAGTAAAGAAGTATACTTACCAGCTGCTGTCCATTGCCAAAAGACTAGAAGTAGATGTAAAACTGCTTTTATAAGGTTGCAATCGGTAGAAAAAGAGAGGAGGCCGGTAGTGGTGAAGATAAGAGAAGAAAACATTGTAGGTGCAGTGACTGTTGTACAATTTAAGATCATTGTATAATTTAAGGTGCTATATTGGTGAATGAAAGAACACAGGAAATGCCATCTGAATTGGCGAACAGGCTCATTGCAAATGACTTAATGGATTGGTGATGATGTGCTAAAATAACTAGTAACTGGAGTAATGCCTGAGTATACTCATCATCATCACAGTGAAAATAACAGTATTCTAAAGTTCTTAAGGAAGAGTTTGTGTCTTTTTGATGAGTCTGTAAGAAGGGCTGCATATGACAGGGCTGTGTCTTATTCAGCATCACATTCCCACATGAATCATTTCTGTAGTACATCCTCTACCTCCTAACCAAGCTCTCTCTGACACACCTCTCTTTCCTCCATCTCATTCTCTCGTCCTATCCGTCTCAGAGTTACAGACCAGATTTGAGTCTCTAGAGGGAAATCTAAGTCAAGCTATTGTCATTTCAAACACTGTGATAACTAGACTCAAGGCTGCCCATGAAGAGCTCAGGGGAACTGGATAGCGTTGACTGTTTTTTCTCTCTCTTTCTCCTTTTCTTCATTCTTTCTCTGCTGTGAGATGAGCCCATGCTCTTTGCCACAAAGCAGAGCTGTGTTGTTGTCTTGACTACATTGCTCTGAGCTTCAGTCAGGCTACTGGGAATTGGGGAATAGTTGTCTTGGCTGTTCCAAGGTCAGGCCTCTCCACATGACAGTTACTGGCTTCCTACAAGTGGGGAAATCAATACTTTCGGACTGTGGCTGTGCCCTCAGTGTACAACAACACCATTCCTTGACATCTGGCACGTCTCCAGCCAATGTCAGGCCCTCAAAACTCTATCTGACACACATTCAGGAGCAACTCTCTCTCTCCCTCCTTTTCTTCCTATTATCTCTGACTCTCATACCCCTCAATTTTTGTTAAATTTGTGTTCCACATATGGAGAACACCTAAATGTGTTAGACTTGCAATGTTTACATGCAACCAAATAATCCATTAGTAATCAGATTGATGGCTCAATCAGATTGACCAGCCTTTTCACCTCAATCGATCCAAGTGAGCTTGATCTAGAAAGAAATTCCGATTGGATTGAAAGTGGTGGTGTACACCTGAAATAATCTGATCAATAAGAAAAAAATAGGCCTGTACACATTTGAATCCGACTATTTTCTCAATCGGATTCAAAAAATACTTTGCCATTTTACGAATGTGCGTATGTTTATTTACATCTAAGCCTTCTACTTACAAACTGATCAGTGGATGAGACTGAATATTTACTACATGTCTGCTTAAAAAGCTTTTCTGACATATATGCCAGCTTTCTTTTTAGACATTATTGGAAAAAAAAAAAAACATTGTATACATGGTAGCTTTGCTGGCTTTCTCCAGCTCTGAATGTGGAAACTGTGTACTGCACATGCGGCTGAAGTTTTGCTCAGAATGCATGTAGTGCACATTTAAACAAATATGTGAATCAGATATCAAGTTGCTAAATTTTGGTTTCATATAAATATAACTTTCAAAATTAGAAATTAGACTGGATTCATTTGGATTGATATAAAATAGTGGACGTAAATATACATATTGTCTACATATGTGAGTGAATGTGAGTGAGATAGCAGCTATCCATTCAATTGGTATATTAATCTTATAGGTCATACAACAAAAAAGAAGAGAAGCAAAAGCAGACAAAGCTACAGTACAATCATGTTTCTATCTGCACTGCTAGCAGAAAACAAGACAGAAGACCTGAGAAAACATGAGGAGAAAAAGACAAGGAATTCTATGCCAAAACAAGAGTCAATCCAACTTGTCACCTTCCTCTAAAGATGAAATACTGCAATGGTGCTTTCTTTTTCTATCGTTTTCTTTCCCTGCAAAGGGGTAAGCCAAGAATCGACCAAAACGTCTATTGCTTAGGGACACGCTGAGTAGCACTTCTGTGACTATGATCCTATCAAGAAAGGGTCAGACTCTCATCCCTTCCAATAAACATTAAGCTTGCAATTCATTTCTCTCCAGTTGCCTACAGAAAATGCATCAAATAAAACAGCCACTTTAATGAATTGGATATTGAACCATTCATTAAAAAATTCAAATTCACTTAAGTCAGCATAGGACACAATGAGACCGTAACCTGGGCTTTTCAAGCCTAGGCTCTTAAATCCAACAGGGACATTAAAAATCACTCTGTGAGGTTAACCCTTAAACTGCCTGTCTATTAACCATGGTTAGTCTTTGCTATACTAAGCAGCAAAACATTTCCTGAAGTACGGTTTCAATAACGAAGACAGAAACCTTCATTTTGAAAACAGAAGTTCACCAAGGACTCTGACACTGGTGGAGCCCAGCCTTAATTGCACTTTTATTTTGTAACCCACCTTCCCATCAGCCTCTCAGACAAAAGCTTAATGGAGCCACACATATGTTTCTTAATCAAACAGTAAGGGTTTAAACAACTAAACAATGCTTAACAAAAGAGATGTGACATGTGATTTATAAAATATGTCACACGATTTTTAAAATTTGGTCTTATGCTATGCTATGTATGTGTGTTTGTATTTATTTAAGTTCTGCTATTCATGTACTTGAATTCCGAGTATTATGAATGATGTATTATGAACTATGAAAGTACACTATTCATTCTCTTCATTTATCAGATAAATCAGTTTTCTGAATTTTCTTGTCTGTGTCAGTTATTTTCTTTAGGCAGTTAACGGAACCTAAAAAACAAAAAGTGGTAAATATGTGCTGTTTTTACATTGAATTAATTAATGCAGCTTAATTAAAGGTGTAAATACTATATTGCATGTGTTTGATTTACATTTTACAAAAGAAACTTGTAGCAGTGTGAGTGTGCTCAAATGTGTGCTCAAACTGAGGACACTACACAGGAACTAAACCCACTCAGAAATGATTAAATGACATGTTACACAAGAACCACCGACTGGAAATAAGTGGTCTCACTGAGAAAAAAAAAAAAAAAAAACACTTGTCCATTTCAGAGGAGCGGAAACGAGACACCAGAACCTCAAGAAAACGCTGCAATAAATACGCTATAGCACACTTGTGTATCTCTGAGAACCGACAACATAATGTTCTCAGTTAACACTGTTTTTGCTCTGTCTTTTTTCCATTAGTGTAAAAGTAATATTCGGGTAAAAGTATTAATTAGTAAGGCTTTTGTTTTTCATTTATATGTTGTGTCAGATGTGCTGGTGGTAGGGCTGTCTTGTGGGTGTCCTCCGCAATGCCATGCTCACCTTTTACTAGTGTCTCTCTGCCAAATATTTAGCTGTTTTTGGCAAGCGTTCCCATGTGGCTTTGTGGCACTCGCAAAGACCGTAGTGTTTACACACACAGACACACACACACACACACACGCAAGCTTACACACTCACACAAATATATTCAAATTCATATTCTCTTTCTAGCAGTTCACATTCCATTCTCTTTTTCTCATACACACACATATACATTCATCAAGTATCCTTTACGGCCCCTCATCTGTTTCCATTTTCTTGCAAATGCTCAGGTTTTATTGCCTCAGTTTAGTATTTCATGGCAGATTTACCCAGTGGTTTGGTCCTTCACCAACTATAGCTCTAATGACGGCATATCTCTTGTAAATTGTGGCGTACCAATAATCTTCAGCTCAAAGGGACTTTTACCCCCCTCCCCTCTCCAACACACACATTCTCTCACTAAAACACACACACACACACACACACACACACACACACAAATACATTCACACACACACATACCTAAACATACACTCAGCACTCTGAGGTGGCCTTGCTTGCATTTTTGCCCTTTTCAGAGAAACACCTCTTTATTTCCTGCACTCTACAGGCCACACAGTTTGGGCCACTAGAAGTGTTCTTAATATAACGTGAAGAAGATGAGTTTAGTTAGTGACAGAACAAGCTAAAACCTACTTAATTTTTACATTTTATCTTACAATAGTGCAAAAGACTTTTTGTTTTGTCAGATGTCAGTTTAATGATGTCTCTTTTACCAAAAATAATAAGTCTCCCTAAGCTTTTTAATCAGATATTAGTAATTCCATGTATTTAATTTATTTTGACATTTTTTTGACACATGATTTTTAAATTGACTTTATATTGTTGTTACCTGTAATTCTTTTAACTTGCAGTGCAGTTTTTCATGGATCACACAGCAGTCATGTGCTTAAAAAGACAGCGATGGGGGAAACAGAATTAATGTTTAACATGACATTTCCTAATGCCTCACATGTCCTGCACTGCATCAAAAAGTAATCATCTGACAGGATTGAGGGGAAAGAGAAAAATATTGCAGAGCTAAACTTTAACAATTTGCCAATTCAGTTTACTTTGCTGCTTTCTTGACCCTATTTTCTGACAGTTATCTAGAGCTGAATACCTAGATAATTTTACAATAAAAACTGAACGCACAATGCAGAACATCTAATTCCTCACATTTGAATAACAGCCTGTTTAAGACGTGAGAACGCAAAAGTATCATGGTCACACTTATACTGTTTTATTTTCATTGTGTTACAGCTGTCAAAAATACACAGTCTTGAAACCAACCTTCTTTGTCACCCAACAAATGTAATGGGCTTATTTAATCATGATGCTTTAAAATTATTTCATCACAATCAGTGACAGCCACCGAACATCTCTATGACAAGCTGCCAGATGTTCAGGGACTGCAGTGTATCTCTCTCTCCTCTTTCTCTCTCTCTCACACACACACACATACACATACACTCTAATCTCTCACTTCAGCTGAAGAGTCACTTACTCTTGTGACAAAGGGGTAATTTGTGTTGTCAGGCTTTAAATTAATAACACTTGAATATACAATTTGACATGAAAATTGGTCTATTATGGTGGCATCTGCTCATAGTGTGTAAATGTCACATAATAAATTTGAGAAATATATTTTATAACATTATTCTGTAAACAATAATAATAAACATATGAGAGTTTCAGTCACTTTCTCGCATAATCAGGACTTATACATGATACAAATTTATTTTTTATGCTACATTTCTGCACAAAGAATCTTGCTGACATTAAAGCACAAGGAAATGTATGAAGTATTGTAAATAAATATAACTTACACGTACATGTACAATATCCTATGACCCATTGAATGTGTCTTCTCAAAGTGCTAACCATTGACAAATATCAAATATCACTTTGAGAGTACCACACATGGTATAAATTAAGTGAGGTTTATGGTTAATTTTCCTCTACCTGTAACATACATTTGACCTGAGCTTGTTAAGGCAAAAATGCAATAATCACTAGTATGATGCCAGGACTTGTAAACTCTAAAACATCTCTCCAAGCATAATATAAAACCACTGGATGTGCAAACCTGTGTTTATCTGATGCACCCAAAATGGCTAATTTAATTTTCAAATGCTATTGATTTTTTTTCTACTTCCTTTAATTTTCCTAATGAAACACTTCAGAAAAGTGCAGCACTAGGTTAATAATGAAGTTTTAATTTGCATGGATGCAAAAGGAATCACTTAAACTGAATCCAACTTTCTGTCTCTAACAGAATCTAATAGAATAAGAATAAGCTTTTTTATACAATACAGTATAAATATGCATTTGTAAAATACAGGGGTACATTTTAATGTTAACAAGAATGGGTTGTTTAGGTCTTCGTTTTAAAAGACAGGGATAAAGATTATGAGAAATGCATTGATCAGTGAATAGGGAACTCTTTAAAACATGCTTTCTTATGGCGATGATTGGGTCATTCATTTCACCACCTAACATATGAAAGTATCGACTGTTCCCACAGCCTCTCTCTTCCCTCTCTAACCCTGACCGGGCTAAAATATATCAGGAGCCTTGCAGCATTCAATAAGCCATGGATTTATTCATTTGCAAAAGAGATAAACAAGCAATATATTAAACCATTATGTTATTGCAAGCGGATGATATTGATCAACATGTTTGTGGTGAGAGTGACAGGGACATGATCTAGTATTTACAAGTGGTTTGTGCTGGCCTGTATTAAAAGTGTGAGATAAATGACATATGTGCACGGTTCCTTTAATGGTAAAGGACACAGTGAACTGTTCCTCTGGATATAAACGCTTCCACAACAGGAAAGACTGCTTTCACAGAAGAAAAAAAAAGTTGAAAGGCTGGATATGATTAATTATGAAATATGAACAATGACATTCTGCAGTCCATTAATGGTTGAGTAAGTCATTTGGCAGGGAAGCGTTGTCATTGCGGTGTGGTAAGGGACTGTTCCGTGTAACAGGATTCTCCATTTGGGTACATCAACAGCTCCAAAACTGAGAATCACATTTTCACATCTTACAAAAAAAAAAGGCACAGAAGAAAGATAGGAAAGAGTGAAAGAAAAAACTCTCAGACTGATTATGTTTTTGTCAAGAAACTTACTAAAAAATTAAGCGCACTGTCAGAAAATTGTGTTAAAAAATTGTACAGCAGCTTGTCAATGAGGCCTTTCATACATCTATTTCACCTAATATTTACCCATTAGGGGTACATACTGTACAAATACACGAAAAGTACCAAGATGATCGACAAAATACTCTATGTGACATCAGTAGTTCAACTGTAATTTTTTTTAGGAAGCTGTGAGAATACTTTTTTGCACAAAAGAAAACAAAAATAATGACGCATGCTTGTGAGAGTAACACAGCACAGCACATACGTGTGGCGGCTCTGGTGCTGACCAAGATCCGGCATTATGACGTTGAACACAAGCGCCGTGCCTTGTTTACAAACAGAGAAATATGCACGCTGTATGAAAGCTACTGAAATCTATTGACCTGGGTCAGCGTCACCACACGCATGCGTGAAAAAAAAATCATTATTTTTTTTGCACAAAAAAGTATTCTCATAGCTTATTACAGTTAAACCACTGATGTCACATGGACTATGTTGTCGATCATCTTGGTACTTTTCTGAGACTTGAATGTGGTAGGACCCTTGCTCTCTATGGGAGGGTCAGAGACCTCTCGGATTTTCAAAAAATATTTTAATTTGTGTTCTGAAGATGAAAGAAGGTCTTACAGGTTTTGAAAAACATGAGGGTGAGTAATTAATGACAGAATTTTCATTTTGGGGTGAACTAACCCTTTAAGATAGCGGTTTTCTGCATATAAGGCATAATATTTAAAGGGCCTGTATGCATATTTTAAAATGAGAGTGACGGCACTTTTTTTTTTTTTATAACAGGCGCATTTTTCTGAGAGTGTATCAGTAGGAAGTAGTGTGTGTGACTTTTTGAGCAGGCACATTAACCTCCAGAGCAAAAAAACAAACCAACGCACCTCTGAGTCATTGTGTACCATCTGCAACACCTTGTCTTTTCCATGCAGAGCTGATTACTGTCCCCATCCCTAACGAGCTGCTGCAGTGCTATTGTCAGTGTTCAGACTGAGGACTCACTTAAGGCATTCTGCACCTCATTAACAGTAATAAGTGGTATCTGCCACCTTCTTTGTCAGCAGGGTAAGCAATCAATAGGGTCATTTCACATCATAACAGCTACCGGGGCACATTACTATCTTGTTCATGGCGGGAATAGCAGCCATTAAGAGCTGGCGCAGATTAGATGAGAGGAGAAGACAGATGGAGAGAATTACATATGAGTAAGAGACAGATCAATAAATGGATAGCAATGAAGATAATTCTACAACCGGGAAAGACAAAGAGAAGCCCCCTGTTCTTCTCTTAGGGGCGTGTGGCTGTGTGTATTGGTGCATATATGTGTGTAGTTCCATGCCTGTTGCCCCTTGCTGTGTGGTGCCAATGTGTTTGCACTGTGCTGTCATCACAAAACAACTCTGATCAGGGCTAATTACAGCACTGCGGAGTCTGAACAGATGCACCCACTCCTTTAATTACATGAAACCCAGTCTTTAATATTTTATTGAAATGGACTTAAGCACGGAACCCCAACGAGTCTGACATTGAGAAGAGGAGATCCCGTAAGTCAAAAGCAAATGCAAAGAAAATTGTTACTATTATTATTTTATTTGTATGTATATATTTTATTTTTATTATTATTTTTACATAAGGTTTGTGCTTTGCTTTGTTGGGCTGACACCCATTTTAGATCTGTGTGCATAAACAAAAGTTGGGGGATCTTGTCATTAACATATGTAAAGCCTTCGATCCATGCAGGGGAGACAATTACCAGAAAGGGGGCAAGGTTTCTCTTTCTAATTAGCAATCTGTGCTGTCCATGTTCAGAAGGAAATGGTTAAGCATCATTGGAGATCCGCCATCTTAAGTATTTATATTTCATGTTATCAGAATGGATAAACAGACCCTGAAAATATATATTAAATATGAGGGATGTTTCAGATGCATAAAATTTTTTCAAATGCCTGGTTTTGGCGGGCCCAAGGAGGAGGAAGGGTAATGTTAAACCAAGTAGGCCCAAAGAGACAAGACGTTTCATCATAAACTAGTGGGCCTCTTCCCACTAACCCATTAGCCAAACACTTCACTGTAATCATCACAGAAAAAAAAAAAATACAGGCGATCAATTTTTGCCACTTTCTTTATCTCATTTTCCATCATTTTCTAGGCTAGACACAAAATCCCATTTAATATAAATAGCTCAATAAGCACAATTACCAACGCAGAGTCAGTCAAAGAGTACAATAGTGTAACATAATTATAATAATGATATTGCTGTGGACATGTGTTAACACTCAGCTCAGCCGTGAAACCCGCAATGAGATTGCATGAGCCCAAATGCTCTATACGCCACTCTGCTGAGATGCGATATACTTAATGCTCTTTGATATGTACCACCCATTAAAAATAGATGGCAATAAGTCATTAAAGGCATGTGAATTATTTTAATTAGCCATGCACTGCTACATGCAGCAGCATGAGGAAATGCATACTGCAAACAGAGAGAATGATGTTGATACATGTCAGTGTGTAGGTAGGGCCGGATTAACCATATGGGCATTTGGGCACGGGAAAGCATTGGTGAATGATGGTTTAGTTGGGATAATCTAACTCAACTTATTAAAACACACAAACAATATTTATTTCATCAAAGCAAACCAACTCCATGGTCAGAGCAGAAGAGATGCAACAGCATAAATAAATAATTCACATACACACAGATCACATCAACACAAACCAGCTTGGTCACTCAAACTAAACCGAATAAAAGCCTTCCAAACATCGTTATACCTTTAAATGTCATCACATAATGTACTGGCACTGACTCCCCCCTCCCCAGTCCTTTTTCATGACTATGACAGGGTTTGTGAAGAGGCTCAAGTCTTTAACTGAGTTTATGGGAAATCAAGTGTTCAGCTCATGACCCTTTTTGACCTCTGCCATATTTATGGCTTCAGTAAAAAAAAACGTATGGTGATATGGAGTCTTTAGAGTCTGTTTCCTCTGCTGTACACCCATACTCTTTGCATTATAGGCACCAGGCAACAAACATGAGCAGAAAAGTCTAAGATCTTCCTCCTCTTCATACAGACTTAAAAAAAGTTTCCATCACTCTTTTAAGCAAACTTGACAAGTCTAAAAAGGCTTTTTCATTGACTGATAAAAGTTAGCATATGAGAACATTTTTAATTTCTGTATTAAAAATTTGAATATTTTATTTTATTTTAAGACATAAAGTAAAAAAAGGCAGGGCGACAACTGTCCTGATATCATTTAAAGAAAAAAAATTGCAAATAATTAAAATAATATTATAATAAAATAATAATTAACATATTTAGAATGATTAAATAAGAGGACATATGCAATAACTGGTGGCTGTTTTTTTTTTTCTTTATCATGGACAGTCTTGCATTGACTAACTTCTGACATTAAATAACTAAAAATTATCCTATGAAACTGCAGAAGGATGAAATGACAAGTTTAATGTACAGTCGTGGCCAAAAGTTTTGAGAATTACATAAATATTGGAAATTGGAAAAGTTGCTGCTTAAGTTTTTATAATAGCAATTTGCATATACTCCAGAATGTTATGAAGAGTGATCAGATGAATTGCATAGTCCTTCTTTGCCATGAAAATGAACTTAATCCCGAAAAAAACTTTCCACTGCATTTCACTGCTGTCTTGTTAACTCAGGTGAAAATGTTGACAAGCACAAGGCTGGAGATCATTATGTCAGGCTGATTGGGTTAGAATGGCAGACTTGACATGTTAAAAGGAGGGTGATGCTTGAAATCATTGTTTTTCCATTGTTAACCATGGTGACCTGCAAAGAAATGTGTGCAGCCATCATTGCGTTGCATAAAAATGGCTTCACAAGCAAGGATATTGTGGCTACTAAGATTGCACCCAAATCAACAATTTATAGGATCATCAAGAACTTCAAGTAAAGAGGTTCAATTCTTGTTAAGAAGGCTTCAGGGCGTCCAAGAAAGTCCAGCAAGCGCCAGGATCGTCTCCTAAAGAGGATTCAGCTGTGGGATCGGAGTGCCACCAGTGCAGAGCTTGCTCTAGAATGGCAGCAGGCAGGTGTGAGTGCATCTGCACGCACAGTGAGGCGAAGACTTTTGGAAGATGGCCTGGTGTCAAGAAGGGCAGCAAAGAAGCCACTTCTCTCCAAA
Source organism: Garra rufa (assembly GCF_049309525.1). Taxonomy (NCBI): domain Eukaryota; kingdom Metazoa; phylum Chordata; class Actinopteri; order Cypriniformes; family Cyprinidae; genus Garra; species Garra rufa. The sequence goes on along the minus strand of NC_133366.1, from coordinate 31,691,066 downwards.
AAAAAACATCAGTGACAGATTATTCTTCTGCAAAAAGTATGACGAATGGACTGCTGAGGACTGGGGCAAAGTCATATTCTCCGATGAAGCCTCTTTCCGATTGTTTGGGGCATCTGGAAAAAGGCTTGTCCGGAGAAGAAAAGGTGAGCACTACCATCAGTCCTGTGTCATGCCAACAGTAAAGCATCCTGAGACCATTCATGTGTGGGGTTGCTTCTCATCCAAGGGAGTGGGCTCACTCACAATTTTGCCTAAAAACACAGCCATGAATAAAGAATGGTACCAAAACACCCTCCAACAGCAACTTCTTCCAACAATCCAACAGTTTGGTGAAGAACAATGCATTTTCCAGCATGATATAGCCATAAGGCAAAAGTGATAACTAAGTGGCTTGGGGACCAAAACGTTGAAATTTTGGGTCCATGGCCTGGAAACTCCCCAGATCTTAATCCCATTGAGAACTTGTGGTCAATCCTCAAGAGGCGGGTGGACAAACAAAAACCCACTAATTCTGACAAACTCCAAGAAGTGATTATGAAAGAATGGGTTGCTATCAGTCAGGATTTGGCCCAGAAGTTGATTGAGAGCATGCCCAGTCGAATTGCAGAGGTCCTGAACAAGAAGAGCCAACACTGCAAATACTGACTCTTTGCATAAATGTCATGTAATTGTCGATAAAAGCCTTTGAAACGTATGAAGTGCTTGTAATTATATTTCAGTACATCACAGAAACAACTGAAACAAAGATCTAAAAGCAGTTTAGCAGCAAACTTTGTGAAAATTAATATTTGTGTCATTCTCAAAACTTTTGGCCAGGACTGTAGAATGTCAAAGCACTGATGAAGTGTTTTTTTTTATCAGGATAGGAGTGTTGTGGTCAGCAAGAGGTGATAATAGCAACCTGTATGCCTGCTAATACTTTACCTTTGCTTAAACTAGTGAAATTCTGCCATAATCTAGTCTCTCTGCCATTTAACATGCAATTTTCTCCCCACCACACATAGTCCAACAAACAGGCCAACACACTAATAGCTGGCATTGTCTTTTGTCAACACACCCATTAATGTCTGTTTGTCTTGGAATAATAGCAGAGTTCAAAAAATCATTTAGACCACAATGTGTAAGAACTGCTTGCCATGAAATAATCAAATCATACTTTTTTTTTTAAGGAAAAAAAATATGAAAACACTGTATTGGTTTCAGTCACTCTGTACCGTGAGAAAACGTAAGACTGAAAGTTCTTCAAACTGGCGACACATTGGATAGAGAAATCTCTTAAAGCACTAATACCTCCCCTTCTCTACTCCCTAATCTGGGCCTCGTTTTCTCTTCGTCCTCACCCTCTACCTCCCTTGGTCCTCTCAGGTTAGGTTACAACAGCAGGAATGAGGGAGTACAAGCGGTAACACGAGGTACCATTGGGAGCGATGGCCCTCCTGTCAGTGGTGTGCAGATAACAGGTCCGTACCCCCACCACACATCCCGTTTTCAAAATGCTCCAACCCTTCTCAGGAACGTGCCAAAAGCAAACACCTACTCACTGCCTCAAACACTCCTGGGCCTTCTCACGCATAGTAAACACACACACATAGAGTCTGAAAGAGGGAGGGACAGAGAAGGCAGACCAAAATCCTCTGTTTCACTGTTTCTCTCCTCCTCTCTACATGTGTCTTGTCAAATTTTCTTCAGCTAGTATTGTCGCAGGGTATGTTTTTTCTTAAAAGTCACAGTTTAAAGAGAGTGAAATCCCTCTTAGTGACTGCCACAGTCTATTAGCCTCACCTTCTACTTTTTGTTCAACCACCATTTGTTCAACCAAGTGTTTTCATGTCTCTCTCTCTCTCCCATTTGAAGTGCTCAGTCAAAGGCTTCCTCGGCCACTCTCCTGAGGCCCAGACAAGGACCTTTGACACTCTTGTGGCAATAAAACATTCATGCGACTTGGAATCTGAACACAATGCAATTTCCCTGGTTTAACCTGAAAGGAATGCACTAGTCACAACAGACTACATCATACTGCCATTAGGCCCTGCCAAGGAACTGCTTTTCTGGCTCTGCTTGGTTGCCTTTGACGGGAAAAGCACAGAAGAAGAAAAAAAAAATGAAAACGGTGAAACAGAGAAAGAGACACACAAAGCCCCATACATGCTGAGTTTGCACAGGGGCCATTTCTGACTTCCTCCGGTGACTGTCTCCACCTACTGTCACGCACATTCACAGACACACACACATACACACAACATTTACAGAGAGATGTTCACATATATGCTCACATATACTGATCCAGAAATTCTTTGGCTGACCTCAACACCTAACAATCGTGTGATGCATGGATCTTTTCAGCAGTCACCACCCCATCTATTTAGCGCATGCACGCACAAATACTGCAAACACACTCAAACACAAACATTAGCTGTGGTCTATCTAAAGGTTACATTCAAATAAAAATAAAAATAATAATAGTAATAATAATAATAATTATAAACACTACTAAAAAATGCACAAATACATAAAAAGGAAATGGATTTTATTTTGGGAAGTTACACATTTTTCTGGCTGTTTCTGGAGAGTACATCTTCCCTGAATGGAGTTTCTCTATTAGTGCTATCAAGCTCTAGATTGGTGCTTTATTGAGTGTTTTATGGGAGCTGTGGACAGAGCAAGCGGGCATCAACCTTTCAGCGTCTAATCACACAACACACCGGGGAAATGCTGGCTGGGGGGCGGGGGTCACTTTCCCCAGTGAAGAAAGAGAAAGAACAAGAAACAAAAAGAAAAAGCAAAAGAGAAAAAAATGGATGCAGACAGGACGACTGATGTCAGCTAGCACTGGTTACTGTGTACGCATATACTGTATAGTATATACAGAGGTCACAAACTGGTCAGCAGATGGAGGGTATTTAGGCTAAGTTCACATCCAAAAACAAACAGTCTTCCACTCACTCCAACACACACAGTCACTACATCTACAGTAAGTAGTGGGTCACCAGAACATCTGCACCTCTTGGAAAGGGTGTGAAAATGGTTCAGAGCAGTCAAGACAGTGAAGCCATTGACAGAAACAGAAATGCATTTGATATGTCAAATCACACATCATTAGAGCACAGACATCTGCTGTGTACTATAAAAAGTGGTAACTTGCAAATGTGACCTTAAAAAGCAATATCTGCCTGATTTAACCCATGTTTAGATTATATTAAATATCATTTTTGACTTGAATAAAAAATGGTTAATTAAGTGCAGCCTGCTCCACACAAATGCCTATCAAATGACTTTTAAACTCTTAATATACCACTTTAAAAAAAAATGTTATGCTGAAGTCATATTCAAAATCCAAACCATGCTTGGCACTGTTTCTGAGCTGAGGCGCTGACAGAAAGTAAACCCTACCCCCCACCCCAAATTTTCAGATTGTTTCTATGCCGTGCCAGTAACTTATCAGCAAATATCTATGTTGTGGCCTGCGTATACACTAATAATATCTGAACGCAGTTGTGAACTGAGCTGAACTGAGCTCATGGTAAATCTATTGCCACTGTGTGTGGCCTGACACAGTCTGGATATGACTCAGCCACTCTCTCCAAGGGAACCTTGGGAACTGCTTATGGAACACTTTGGCTACCTAATAAAAATGTGGACTCTCAGTGCAGCCAAAATCCTATTCTGACCGACTACGGCTCCCAGTCAATGTCAGACACAGCTGGGAGACACAGATTCCACTAGATCCTGGCATAACAGATACTGGCCAGGGTTACGCTGAGTTAGCCTTAATTATTCCCCCAGTTTCATCCCACTACTGTAGGGGGGTTTAAATGGGAGAACTCAATCTAAATTTGATGGACTCAAAATGGTGATGTACTACAACACAGAAGTGATTTTTTTCCCTCCCCAAGAGATTGTGTAAGTGTTTATGTGGGTGTGGTTGTGTGTCCTCAAGACAGGGAGAAGCTGGGTTTGCTATGGGTCACAGCTGAGGTGTGTCTGCAATATGTGTGTGTGTGTGTGTGTGTGTGTAAGACAGAATTAACGAGAGTTAAAGAGAGAGCGTGTGTGGCCCGACAGAGAGAGAGAAAGAGAGAGAGAGAGAGAGAGAGAGAGAGAGAGAGGGGGAGAGAGAAAGAGAGAGCAAAAGAGGGGCTAAGGGGAAATGGGAAAGAGTTGTTAAGGAGAAAATGAGCCCACGGCAGCACAACAGTGAGCGGGCGGTGGCAGCTGGCGTACTGTGCTAATTCAGCACTTTAACAAATCAATGCCACTTGACAAGTACTTTCCCAACACATCACATTCAGAAAGCCTCTCTGTGTGCATGTTTGGATGTACACACACAAATCCTTCTACCATATAAGAGTTTTAGTGTTTTAGTGGGTGATAATTCTGTCATTATTTACTCACCCTCATGTCTTTCCAAACCTGTGTGCTGTAATTTTCTGTGAAATACACAAGGAGCAATTTTAAAGAATGTTCCCTTTTTTCTCTACCATGGCATAAAGAAAGAAACATCATTATAAAGTACTTATTGGCATGATTGTGTTTGCATACAATGTTGCCAAAGCATTATAAAAAAGTAATAACATAAAAAAAAATTACAGTATAAAAATAAGAATTGCAATATTAAATTAGATGTGAAGTAAAATAAATTAAGTGAAATAAAAAAAATATATAGCAAAATACATGTAACAAGATTCTAACAAAAAATATGGTAATATATGTACAGTCTTTGGTTATATTGATCAAAGAAGCTGCTGGTTTCTGAGGGGGTTCACTGCAGCTGAAAAAATGAATTTGGTTACAATTGATCCGTAGTTGTCTTAACACCTACATTACTACAAAATTTAAATTCTGCATATTCAGACTACGTTTAACAAAGTTGCAAGAGGATTTGGCATCAGTGAAAATTAAAAACTGGTGCTCCATGTCAATGCAACCTTTAAAAAAAAATCTGAATTCAATTTCAATTTAAATTAGATTTTCAGCAAATATTGACTGAAAACATTTTGGCCAGTTCTTCATATGAACCTTTAGTGTGGACTACAAGTTGTAATGTTTTTCTTGTGTTCCTTTCTGGAAATTGGCAGCCATGGTTACTACAGACTGTGTATGGAAAAGGCCTCCGTAACATTTTTCAACATTTCTCCTTTTGTTTTCACGACATGAGAGTGAGTAAATAATGACATAATGATTTTGCCCTTGGCCCTAGAATGTCCATTTATGGCAGGCCACTTTAGGAAATCCTGACAGAGAGACAAGAGAAAGAGAAAGGATAAGTTAGCCTTTGTTTTCTCCTTCTCTCCAGACTTCAGCTCTTTTGACTGAAATCGGGGACAAAAGAAGTGCGGTGGGGTCACAGTGAAGGGGACACAAGGTCGTGATCGTCTGTCCATCATGTGGTTTTGTCCCTTATTCCCTCATTCAGACTTCAGCTGAAAAAAAGACTCCTATATTTCTATGGACTAGGCCTACATACCAGTTCTTTTTATTCCTGTTTTGTTGTTGTCATTGTTATGTATTTAGTTGTTTGATTGTTTCCATCATTTGTGTGGCCCATCTGGTTTCACACTCTCAAGTGTGTGTTCCATGTTGGTTTACAATTTAAAAGTATAATCTAGATTTTTTTTTTCTGTTAATGTGAATGGGAGCCCACCCCCTTGAGAGTGTGTATGTACCTCCACTCCTGTCAGCAGCTGTAGGCTGTAATAACACACACAAGACCTTTATCAATACTCTTATGTATTCAATTTCAAAACAAGAACATGTTCCCTCTTGTCTGTGTGATGTGGATCAGAGAACGTAGCTCATGCTGGTTCCTTCTAGTAACAAATGTAGCCAGAGGCCTTTTTCAGGTCTAAGGCACGTTGGGCTGTGTGAATTAGCTGTGCGCTGAATCTCAAAAATGCATTAACATTTATTCTACACAGCCAGAGAAAGACCATAGACTGCACCTTTAAAGAAAGCAGGCGCCTGCTTCACAATGATGATAATAAAGCCATTAAGACCAAGTGTCTGCCATGTAAGAATATACAAGGGGCTTTAAAAACGCATCCATTCACCATCTCTACAAGTACATTGGCCAACAGGTGTAAATTGGGTTAATGGAACAATAGCTTTGATAAGAAACACATTCTCACATGTGTCTCTTCCAGAGTTTTAATTTTAAAAGTATTTCAATACCTCTTATTAATTTCATAGCTCTATACTCTTACTATATACCAACAATTGTATAGCTTGCATCTGTTTTGTTCTACTACTTAAACTAATTTCAATTAAGTCTCATTAGCTATGAATAATAAATTATAAATGTACATATGCACATATGTGTACGGATATCAAATGAAATAAAACATAAATGAAAACACACACTCTTTGTGTCACAGAATTCCTTCACTCTTCAAGTCATTTGTCTAGACTAAGGGACAAGTCAGTAAAGTTGTATCCCAGACAGAGAGAAAAAGAGAGCGAGTCTATCCTCAACCCTCCCTACTGCCCGTGAGGTGATTACACTCGTCTTTTCCCCAAAGTAAACCGCCCATTCTTATCGCTGCAGTACAGTTAATCCTGCCTCTCTGTCCCTCAGGGGTGTCAGAGAGGTGGGGAGGGGAAACGCTGGAAGGAGAACACATTTGCCACTTGTCTATGACACATAATACCCGAGGTCCTTCAGGCAATCAACTTCTACCTCACATGTATTTGCTCATCTGAAGACCCCTGCCAGCTCAACTGCTAGTAAAAGGGGGAGGGGGGGTCACAGGAGAGACAACCTAAATTAACACTTGACATTCAATACGGTCAGGGCCTTAATTGGCCAGAGCCTTCCTTAGAAAGCAATTTTCTATTCCCCAAACTACCTCAGGAGTGTCGTGCATGAAATGAGGTTGAGGGGGAGCGTATATGCGTCTGTGTGCGCGTGCATTCATGGCACTACGGACGCAGCATGTTCAGTGGCCTGATGGTCCCTTCCTCACTCTAATGAGAGAAGATCAAATATTGGTACGCGATATGAGTTGAACTGGGAAGGGAGCTCCCACCCCCTCTGACAAACACACACACAAACACACATGGTTCCCTCTCCTTGCTTTTTTATTCTTTGTGAGTTATGACAAGTGTCTGGTGACCACAAAATGCCAGAAGCAACCTCTGGGCACTTTATTTTATGTGCTCACTCTTCTCTAAACAACACACACATGCACACACCCGCACGGACACAGACAGACGTGCAAAGTGTCTTTTCAGCCCTCACTTCACAGAGGATACCGTTACCGGTGATGCTATTAACGCTTTCAACCTGAAAGGAATTACACTTCCTTTAGCTGATCAGACAGCATTTTAAACTTTTAAATGCATCCTCTATCTGTAATCCCCTCTATGCCATGGGTATTATCAATTGACTGTAAGACCAGATAATGTACTTCTCCCACACATATGCTCCTGGAAATAGAGTTTCACTTCACATGATTATAATCCCCACTCCTTGAATCGTGTAATAGTTGTTGAATGGGTGCAAATCAATAGTGCTGAAATAACAGAAGGCTTGCCTACTGTTAACTGCCCATGTACATCTCACGCAACGTGAGACGGATTTATCTGCGCGGGTCGATGCGATGCGAAGCGCAACCCACTCCCCGAAGCAAATTGGGATTCACATGTTAGACTGTCTTAATATATCTCAAATATTTAAATTTTCTTTTGGACATCACTGGTCACTGTTAAACGAAAAAAAAAAAAAACATATGTAAAAAATTATGTAAATATACTCAATCGTGCCGAGTTCTAAATAAAAAATGGGTAGTTGCCAATAAGGTGAACGCTAAAAATGCATAAACAGCCCGAATCCTCTTTTACGCTTGAAACGGGGGAATTATTAGAGAGTGTCTCCACTCTGCTACAGTCAGCAGCTCCTGATAAGGACAAGGAACTCTGACCCCTTTGGTTGCCTAGATACACTGGCCACTTCATTTGGAGTCTATCACAAGAGCAAATGAGTTTGTTTGAGCTTTAATTGACACCATGGATTGGAGAGAAGGAAGAGCAGTACCGCTCAATATATGACAATGAACCCTCCCTAAATCACATCTGCTGTGCATCAGGGAACCGTGGCGCTGTGACATTTCTTGCAGTTTTATGGCATTTGTTTATTTAACATGCACACTTTTATATGCTCTAGCCCCTTCAGACCTGAATTTTTTTCGCTGAACAAAATTTTTTTTACCCACTTGATATTTGCTCTTCTCCAACATATAAATGAGTCTAAAAAAGAAAGATTTGTGCCAACTAATTTTTTAGTAGACTTTTCTCATGTCCACTACAATGGACGCCGGGTCTGAAGAGAAACAAAAATTCTCATTTTTTTAGCCATACATAATAAATAGAGTTTGTGCACTATAGTTAAACTAGTGTTTAAGATTTTGAAAAGAACACATACTGTAAGAATAAACAATGCAGTAAGAATGTGGAAAAAAGGTAAGATTATATGAAATCTAAAAAGTGTTGTTTAAACCCTTTTTTTTTTTTTTGGTTGAAGTGGGTGAATTGGAGTATATGTATAAATGTCTTTGTGTGTGTGTGTGTGAATGGGTTTATGTGTAATTGCTGATTGTTTTGATGAATATATGATTGTGTGTATAATAGCAGCAAGGTATTAGTGTGCATTGAGGGGGTGTGAATGTCTGTATTGCATTGTATTCACTGATCACACATCTACTATAGCTGTTCCTCACTAAAATCAATGAAATATTGATTTACAGGCTATAGTCAATTTGAAGACATAAATGAAATCATATTAATATTAATTTCATTAATTTACATCAACATTCATAAAACATTAACATTAGAATTTGTAGCTCTGTATTTAGCTTTGAAATGCTTCAACAAATTTCTCAACCTGTTTTACAATTAATTCATGAGGTTCCTGCTGATATCTCTCAAGACCTGATGTCCATTGTGATGGACATTGCATTTAAAAAAAGTCCTGTGTTCTGCAAATCTGAAAGATCTTCAAAATAACTTTTAATATTATCATTTGATAGTCTTAATTTTATAATAGATGCGAGTTGATGTGGCTACCATTAACATAACTCTGCATATAAAAGGTCAAATGTGGGCTTCCTCCTCTTCCTCTCTAAGTGGTGATCATGTCTCTCTTTTGTGATGCCAGTAGCTCAATCAGATTAAGTTAGGAGTCATTTCAATCTTTGTTGTGATTGGTTGTTCAGGGACCAATCAGTGACCAGGCATTGCTCATATTATAAAAACTTAAAATTGTATTGGTTTAAACAAAAAATCATGTGATGTCCATTCCTATGGATGCAGGGTCTGAAGGGGCTAGAAAAGAATGTTCTTATATATATATGTATATTGCTGCCATTGAATTCATTGCAAAATAGAACCCTTATAATTCTCAATGATAAATATTTTTCTTCCCTGGTTTGGATGATTTTTAAAATGCTCATAAAAAACTATGTCATTGCTACACATGCATTCTCCTCCAAAATCACAACATAAACTGAATAAACTAATTTGGCAGACATGAGTTAAGTACATATACAAATTAATTCATTCAAAGAGATAATAAAGAAACATTTATTTATTCTTATATATATATATATATATATATATATTAGAAATAGGTAGAAATAGCCCTTTAATGTAACATTTGCAGGTTACCAGTTTTTTACAGTGTAATGCACGGTATGTGTGCGGAGTGGAGTGATCCTGATATATGCCTCATGAACGTCCATCCTGTGTGTTTCCACAATCTGGGCTGCATCAGTTCCAAGCAAAGCAAGAAAAGCCTTTCCCTCAAGCATAGAGCTACAACACACACTAGCACAAAAGATTTTGATATAAAATACGCCTCTGGTTGATTGCTGTTGTGGTTGATGACAGCACAAACCCCCATGCACAATCACACACACAAATACACACACACTCGCATATCAGCATTTCCTACAAATGTTGATCACAATTCATCATCTAAAAACCGAAAAACACACATGAAGCAGAGGTATTTCGGAGTTAATCTAACTTTTATAATTTTTTATGCATGCAG
>NC_133366.1:31657907-31680524 GCF_049309525.1 Garra rufa | reverse complement strand
ATATATATATATATATATATATATATATATATATATATATATATATATATATATATATATATATATATATATATATATATATATATATATATATATATATATATATATATATATATATATATATATATATATATATATATATATATATATATATATATATATAATATATATATATATATATATATATATATATATATATATATATATATATATATATATATATATATATATATATATATATATACTGTCAAGTGATTACATTTTCTCATATTTATTTATTTATTTGCTTTTTTTTCTGTCATCACTTACCTACCCTCATGTCTGGTTGGTTCATAAAATGGAAGTCAATGGTAACCAAACAGTTTTCCAGCATTCTTCAAACTATCTTTTATGTTCCGCAAAAGAAATACAGTCATACAGGTTTGTAACGACAATTGTACTATTTGCCCGTGTGATATTGCTTAACTATATGATATAATATATAAGACAAAGACATACAGGGGAATTTTTGCCCCAGTATTTTGAATTTTAGGAGCATTCTAACTGCATGCTATATGCCACATTAAACAGTGTGTTGTTGCCCTGTGCAGTTGATTACACTGTGTAGTTGTTTAGATTTCAAATATGTGGATTGTTAATAAAGATAACGCCAAAAATTTGCTTCAATGGTTTTTTAGAAATGTGAGCCAGCGCTCATGAACCCGCTGAGAACAGCCTTACCTCATTCAGATCTTTTGGAATTTGCTGCTGGCTCTGATTTCTGTATAGTGGTTAAACATGAGCTTTAATTAATTTTGGGTAAATTCATCTATTATTTGTTCCAGAGCAAACTGTTTTAGCTGAGGGCACTTTATAGTTTTATAGAAAAAAAAAAAGATCAGTACATAGTTACCCATATGTTTAAGTAATGAAAATGTAAAAACATTACACACAATTTTATAATTTTAAGTTGTACCACAGGGGACTTGAACCCACAATCTCCAGGTCAAGTGCCTGTCATCTATCTTGTTGTGCCACTGGGAAGATGAGGGTTTTCACTGCTGCTGAAGTTTGGAAGCTCAACTGAGAATCAATACAAAGTAATTAATTTGTATGTAAATGTACTGCTAGCTGCATTTAACATCTTCACATGAAATCATTCATCATTTCTCGCCACAGTACCTCTTGCAATCTAAGCAGGTATCAAAATATTTCAATATCAAAAATATGTTCAGTCATTTCTGTGGCTTAGTCCAAAGATCATCTGATTCGATTTTGGACAAAATTGGACAAAATTTGTAGGAGAAGTAGCAAAACAACAACAAAAAAAAAAAAAAAAAAAAAAAACATTTATTTCAATATGGTGGACAGGCACATTCAAGGAAAATGACAAATGAGATATTGTCAGAATCTGCATAAACCAGGCATGAAAGGATACAAAAATAACAAAATTTGAAAAATGTTTTTAAGAGGTACCTCAGGGACATGCTGTTGATGACCCCATTTTTGTGTAGATATGTGAAATGGTTCAAAAGATATTGCAATTTATGGCAAATTGCAAACATAGACATCAAATTATGATTTTCTGACTAACTGTATTTCCTGGTATCTCACGATCCAATTATAGGTCATCTTCCACAAATTTGTGACATCATAACTTTTGAAAAAAGATGAATATAAAAAAATCTGTTCAGTCATTTCTGTATGGCTTAGTTCAAAGTTCATCTGAGCCAAATCTGAGATGTAATCTAGTGTACTAAGTTTATTTTTTCTAGAACAATGGGTTCAAAAGTTATAACAATTTAAAAAGTGAATTTTTGAACTGGTGGTGGCGCTATAGTGTTAGTGCTAGAGAACCCAAATTTGGTCAGGTCGCTATTCATCATTCATCAGACCAGCATTTGGCAAGTGTGCCAAATTTCATATTTTTCCTACTTATGGTTCATAGGGCTGCTTTTGACTCCCATTGAGGAGGAATAATAGGAAGAAGAAAACCAACGGATACAATAGGGGCTACAGCCCCTAAATATTGCTCACTTCATACAGTACAGATTTACAGACATTTATTTCTTATTTCTTACTTCTAAGATGATACAGCAAGCATTTAATACACATAAATATGGCCACATATTCACCATGCCAATGTTGTTTTCAAATTAGTAACGGAAGTTTGGGCTCATCTGTTAAACTTTTAACTTGAGATTTAAGTCTGTTGTGGAAGGAAGTTCTGCATACTTTTTTTTTTTAGTGCTTGTTTTGTATTTATTGACACACGTGTATAAACACAATATCACACTCGTAGTTGTGTGATATCACTCTGTATCAGCATGGTTGTGATTACCTACAGCACTCTACCTGCCTCATGTCTACTGCCGAATTACAGCTATTCTGATAAATAACTGTAAAATTACGAAGTTGGGTTTGGGGCAGAAATATAGATGTTTGTGTATGTGTCTGCTCCCTAGCTGGAGTGCATGCTGAAGTGTAGCTAAAAAATGCCTGATCGTAATCACTGATCACAGGCTCATTTATGACATTTATGAGTTCTCTATCTCTTCTCACACAGGTGCAGTTTTTTTAGGCTTGGAGAGAGGAGATTAAATGCCCCACAAAGTTACATGTTACATCTCTGAAATACTATCTCATCTCATAATGATAGTTAGTGATTGGTTCCATTGGGTGGAACTGTTACCAGGAACATAACTGAAATAATCCAAAAGTAGGTGTTGTTTACTATCTTGCTTGTTATCTCACAATAAATTATTAGAGCAGCCTAAGAGCAGCCAGGATGCAATTATTTTTAAACAGTGTCATTTTCATTTGCAAGTTCAGCAAGAATGACCTTTGACTGTTTGGACCACTGCCACTATTCAGCATTGTGCTTTTCAAACAAATATGATGTGGCCAAGTATCACTTATGAGTGAGTTTATCTTTTTTTTTTTTTTCTTCACATTTTTTTAATCAGAGTAAAAAGCAAGAGAAGACATTGGACTGTAATGTTAACCAAATGGAGTTGGTTAGAAACGCTGGGGCCAGCCAACTATCATCATACAGGTCACAGACGGTACTTTTGGAGGACAGTGTAAGAGGGGCTATGCAAACACATCCATCTACAGTTCCAGAGACATCTGGACCCAAGAAAGCCAAAGCTAAGGCCACACTCAAACACACAGAAAAACTCAAGATTGTGTGAAAAGGGGGGTGTTGTCTAGAGTTCTGCATGGAGACAAACATCATGTGCTTTTGGTTACATTTAAGAACATTTCATTGCTGCAATAGATCGTTCCCATACCTATATCCTATGGAGTATTAAGTTCTTGATTCAAGAAATATTATACTGGATCGAAACTAAAACTAAAGGAGGTGAAGAGGAGGCAAAATTTAGATTGACTGGTGCGATAAAATATTAGTATATCTGCCCACAAATCAGCCTCAGGTCTTTAGCCAACTCCCTTGCATTAGTCAGGCAACAAACCTGCCATTAGAAGCACTTTTACACCAAGGCACTCATCTCCCAATTAGCTTAATGTTGCTTCTATCTATGCATTCTGCAGATTTGCCATACTCAAATGAAATCTCATTAGAACCGTCCCCCACGCCCCCCGGCGCTGTGATGGATTAATCTGTCATTACACATCCCTAACTCCTTTACATAATGTGGCTGAACACTGTTTGTGAGGTTAAAGACAATTAGTTAATAATTACAGCATTAAGTCACAGGTCTCATCTATCCATGGGGCAGTCAGCAAATGCTGCAAATATGTCAACTGTGATGGCTTTATTTATCTCACTGCTGCTGGTGTCACTTACTGCAACCCAATAATGTTGCTGGAGGTATGAGCTTTGTAAATGGTCTCTGAGGACAAGCAAAAGATGGTCACATATTCACCATGCCAATGTTGTCAGCATAAAAAAGCAGTCAATTATGCAGTTATTATATTAACATTCCCCAGTCTTGTGTTAAAGGCTGAAGATTAAGCCACTAAACAAAGTCCTTATAACAATCATCACTTATCATAATCATGGGATCAGCTCTAAGCTCTAAGAAATATAATACAGTGAGTAAGAACAGGTAAATGCACAGATCATGGCCATGCATGGTACTCTACTTTTCTTTGATATTATTATTAATAATATTTAATACAATTATTTTTTTCTTTTTTTATTATTAGTATTTTGATCAAAATAGCTCAGTATCACATTTAAAACATTTGGTTCTTCCTACCTATTATAGAACTAACATTTCTAAACATCTAATTCACCATGGACAATTGGTCTGGGAACCACATTGATCCAGTGACTCCCAGTGGACACAACAGAAATTCACTATTGATCAAGGGGTAGCTATCATATCCCAGAACCAAAAATCCCTTCCATCCCCTGTGTTCACTACTTCAAGGGAGGTTAAGCAGAGGTTTCCCTGTGATCTTAGAAGGTCTTGAACCCATGAATTGCTCAGTATTCTACTTTCTGACCCTTTTTTTATTTTAAGCAATGAATAATTGAGTAGGGAAGTGGCAAAAAAGGGGGGAAAGGCTCAGTCAAAGCCCAGTGCCTGGAGCCATGACATCAGAGGGAGAGCTCACAAGAGTCTTGTGTAACTCTCATTGGTCAAATAGTGCCTAATGATTATCATAGAACCCTCTATTCTTAGAAGGGCAAATGTGGACGTGCAACATTATATGTTTTTTCATAGCAAACCAAAGTGTTCAATTGTACATAATTGCGAAAAGACTCATGGCATTAGTGAGGTGTGTGGCTCAGCCACCCAGTCATACATATAATTTATCTGACATTGTACTGGATGACACATATGAAGTAAATGTGGAAGAAGAATACATCCAGACCTCCTGCCTAAATGATAATCATAAATGACTGCTCATGATCTCAGTGAAAATTGGTATACACTGACCAAGCTGAAGAAAATATCAGCAACTAAATAAAGTGTTGCCTATTATACATGCACACATGGCCCAATGTGAACATTCATATTTTCTATAATTTGGAACAGGTCTACTCTAATTGCATTGCCTTGCATTGTCTCTATGCAGCACACAGGCTAAAAATATATATATTTTTTTTAATTTTCAGACATTTTTGCTATAAAAAAATACTATTAATAATAATAATGAAAATACTCAGACATCTACCTTATGTACAAAATCATTCAAGTGTGGAAAAAAATCTTAACTGCAATAATACAAAAGTAGGTGTTTACTAACTTGATATCTCACAAAAAAATGTGTGTTAAAATAAATCAAAGCAGTCTAAGAGCAGCCAGGACACAGTTACTTTCAAACTGCCATTTTCATTTGAAAGTTCAGCAAGAATGACCTTTGACTGTTTGGATCACTGCCGCTATTCAAACAAATATGACATGACTAAGTATCATTTTAATTTTTTTTTTACATTTTCAGTCACAGAATAAAGCAAGTGAAGACACTGACAAAAGACAAAAAAAATCTACCTTATGTACAAAGGCATCCAAGTATGTGGAAAACTGTGGATAATTATTTTCTTTGCTACAAAATTTCCTGCGAAGCAACAGAAAAAAAAAATCTAACTGTGGAATGTGAGTTTAACCCCTTGTCAATACTCTTAAAATAGAGTACAAATTGGTAATTGTGGTTTTGTCATTAGAATGAAATTTGTGTTGAAATTTGAGTGATCTGCATCATTGTCATTTTGACTGTAACACAAGTGAGTGCTGATGTGGGGCAACACTCAGGTGCAGAGGGACTGAGGGAAAAGAATCGTTTCCAATTAATTAAAGAGGATTTCTGTAATCTCCCTCTGTGAGGGAATGGAATGGATTTGCTGATCTGGGAAGCAGATGTTAGGTGGACATGAAGTTCTTTAGGGGGAACAGTGGGAGTGCATGAGAAATGTCCCGTCTGAGGGTCTTTGGTGCAACAGTGCCTTTTTTTATATTCTTTTTATATCACATCTTCTTTCTTTCACTCCAGTGATTGCTTGTTAATGCCTGAAAAAGGTGTAACATATGCTTACAATTTGCTTCTTGGCTGTCGTGTAGTGTATCAGTGTGATACTGGGAGGTGTATTACATTACTGTTATCATTTAGAGTAATGCTTACACCTCTTACTCGAAAGCTATTATATTGTTGTTATTAAAAATAAGTCAAAGAGCAACCTTCAAAAGATTAGCTCAGCTGGAAGGAGAACAGACAAAAACACAAAGAGAAGATATGTATATGTTCTCCTTGCTTCTTGCTTTAGACAAAATCTATGCCTCTTTGGTTGCAAGTCAAACAAAACAATTTTATATCCCCTCTCTGATCCTAATTTGACTGTGAGGTAAGCCAAGTGTTTTACATTTGGTGGCTTAAGAATCTATAGCACTCTCTCTCTTTCAAACACACACACACACACACACACACACACACACACACACACACACACACACACACACACAAACCATTAGAGAGGTTATGTACAAACTGGCGCTGCCACGGCGCATGCAGGCGAAGAGAATAAGCTAATGGACTCTTTGCCTAATGTGATAAGAGCCATTATTGACATGCTGCCAGGAAGATGCAAGACCATTAGCTCAGAGGTGGCTTTTCCCTTCCCTTGTCTGCTTCAGCAGCATCTCTTGAGCTATTCCTGTCTGCAGGCCTCTAGAGATAGAGCTCACAGACCCAGAGCAAACACAGCTATAGTGACTGTCACCAGCGCCATTATTTACTGCTGATGCACACATACAAATGTATTTGAGAATGAATGGAAATAATGTGGAAGGGGCAGGGGATCGGCTAAACAGACCCATTAAACCTGGATCTTGGTATATGTCAGTAATTTAGCTAAGCAGATCTCTAGAAGGAAGGGTATTACCACTGGTGCTGTGTGGCTATGGATCAAAAGAATAACAATAAGTTGTAAAAATAATAATAATAAATAATAATAATAAGTTGTATTAGGGTTTTGGGAAGATATAGGTCTAGAAACAGGCCTATTTACTTATGCTTACAGACATTATTATACTGTAATTACTTCCTGTGATAATAAACATAATTAACATCATTGCTGCATCTGTCTGTCTGTCTGTCTGTCTGTCTGTCTGTCTGTCTGTCTGTCTGTCTGTCTACATCTCATGACTGCCAGCACAGAAACACAGTTGTTCAACCCCTATCCATTATGTGAACCACCAAAAAAGAAAATGACCAGACTTGTGGGGTTGTCATTTGTAATATGAATGTACTACTATGCTTTATCGTGAATAATAATAATAATAATAATAATAATAATAATAATAATAATAATAATAATAAACATTGAGGTTGAATAATAAACATTTATCTTCACTGCTTCAAAGATTATAAAACATTTTCAGATTACTCTGAATCATGTATTTTAGCATAAATGACTAAGTAAACATGTTTTGCAATCTATGTTATGGTTGACTTCAACTTTGTGTTATTCCTGTTGATACCTACAAAATCCTTCTTTCATATTTCTATTTATTCATATCGTCACCTCTTTTCAAATATCAGCTTAGCATATAACAATGAAACACTACTTTTCCAAAATGAGCTAACTGACAAATATAGGCAGGTGTGTTTTAATCTGTATGTGTCAAAAGTCAAAATATTTTAAATAATTTTCATTTGTGATAAATGGTTCAAAACCTTCTGGCTAATCATAAGCATCAACCTTTTCACCCATGAATTTAAAATGCTTGGTCTGATTCCCCCAACCAAAATTTTTAAATGCACATCCCGTGGGGTATGAAAAAACATCAGGTCACAGACAGTGTTGGTGGATGGTAAAGTGTTGGTTATTATTACTTTTAAAAGATTACTACCATAGACATCAGTGTGTTGATAAACTTTTATTTTTGGTACTTACATGATTATTGGAATGATTATTTCACAAAAACAGCAGTTCATTTTATGTTACAAATATTTAAATCTACTACAATAATAACTTTCTCTTTTAACACATCTGATGGTAAGCTTACAATTTCAACAGTGAAAAAAAACGTGAGAGTGAAAAGTCACTTTCCAAGCATTTTACTGCAGGTTAAACGAAGAAAAACTACATAACTAGAAAACTAGATTTATTCTTACGTCCACTTCCTGATTACTATATACATAGAGAGTGAGAGACAATCAACAAATCAAATTGTGTTTGACAATAAAAAAGCAGTTCCTAAGCTATATTACTATAATAACATAATTAACATAATTAAAGACTGATGAAATAAATATAGGTAAATAAATATAGGTAAATATAAAAATAGCATGAGCATAGGACCAATTTTACCATGTGTGACATAGTCACAATGTTATTTATTGGCCTAAGCTACTGAAGCACCCTCTATAATCATTTGCACAGCACTCAGCTACCACATATCAAGTTTCTGTTGTCCCAGGGGATTTTGGGATATGGAGTCACTGAAGCATGCAGCCTTGCCTGACAATCAAAGTGAAAAGTCATGCCAAGGTGCAGAAAGGGGAGTGCCCATATCCGGAGGGAGTTGACACACTACATCACTGAGATGCAGCCACTGTACTCAAGAGCTATTAAGCACAAGTCATTCTCTCTCCGCCTCTCCCTTGTTTCCCATTTCAAGAGTCCCCCTGGTCAAAGGTAGGTACAAATGGCTGTTTGCTGTACAACTCCCACAACATGTTTGTATCAGCTGCTGCCCTCACTAACAGCATGTAAAACAAAAAGAGATCACAAATGGTTCCAACTAAAATGGAACTTTGCAAAGTAAAGACATGGGACTGCTATTAGAACATCCTGCCCGCTCCATACACTGTAAACCCTAATGTTGTCTTTACTTAAACAATCAAGTAATGTTGACTAAACATTACTTACAATTTTGCATTTTGGTCCTGTCACTTAAAAATGTGAGTTAATTTAACTTATTTACCATCAAAATGCATAAACTTAAGATTTCAAGTGTTGTGAGCTCAAAATCATGATTAATCCTTAGAAGAAAAAAAAACATTTTCAAAAGGTCATTTTCACAAATGTAGTGTTTTTGATTGTAAAATTCTAATACCATGTGCAAGGTCTTTTCTCTTTTTTAAATCAGAAAACAAATGGCTTCAGTTACAATTATTCACCATAATGGGAACACATTTGGGCTACTTATTTTTATTTATTTATTTTATTTTTTGTGACACTGGGTTGCACAGTTTGATTTTAATGCTTTTAAGCAAAGCTGAGGAGCTTCTACTCCCTTCGGAGAGGCGTGCAAATCATACGATGCCCCACATCCACATTCAGCTGTGGTGCGTGCATTATGGTAAAAATAAGTGTTTGCAAGAATTTTCTTTTTACGCTTGAAACCAAATATTAACAGCACAAAGTACGCCAATCTTTCTGTAATCCGTATAGTAAACTAGTTAAACTCTACAGTGAACGCAAAATCACATTACAACAACTAATAGCGAAAGTGCTTTATCGGAAATCTGACACATTATTATAGTTTGAAAATGGCCCGCGCTTACATGCACACACATCGCAGTTCTTTATTTAATGTGATTGGCCATGCAAGGAGTTCCGCCTAGCAACAAGAGAACTGATTGGTCCTTGACTAATTTTGCCGTCGTCTGTTTTGTTGCTGACACCAAGTTTGAAGGATGCTTTTCTTCTATGTCCGGTAAGTAAATTATGTAAATGTAAATATAAAGTGATGATTTTGTGTGAAATATGCTTATTTAAATCCTTGTGGTACGTTTCTATAATAAAAGACAACACAGCCATGGTCAAACTTTGACAGCGTAACGTTATCCATCAAGTAACGTTAACTTACATGGATTTGAGATGGTGTGATAACTGAGATATCAAATTAACGTTAGTCTTTATTTGATTTGTAATACTGAAACATGTTAGTTAATTCACTTAATCGTAGTGTAATCGTATATTTCTGTGGGAAAGAACATGGCAGCCACTTCTGAGATCAATTAACGTTTCCCCCACACCTTACCTTGCCATTAAGCAACAATACTTTCTTAATGATTTTGGGATGGTATGATTAAGGAAATTACAACTTATTTCTTATTTTACTAGAAGGGTGTACATATTTTATGAAGTCGCCTAATCGTTTTTCTTTGAGAGAAAGAACATGGCAGAGAACAGTTACTGCTTAAAGTTAGACCATGTGAGTTAACGTTAGTTTTTTTCCGGCCAATTTTGTCAGTGTTGCCATTAATTAACAATATATATTGTGCATAATGTTATCAAGGCATGAATGAAAAGTCGACAGTTTTGACTTGTACAGAGCATTTGTAAAGTATGCACATTTAGGTTTATTTTTGGATAATGCTGTAAGACTACAATCTTAATTATAGAGTAATTTTTTTACTGACTTTGTTAAATTTATTACTTTCAACTTTTCTGTTACAGGTTACATTAGACAATGACATGTGGAAATGTAAGTATTGTGTTTTTTTTTACTCTGCAAGCATTTTTGTTCAGCATGTGTTTTACAACAATTTTCTTTCTTTTTTTTAGTGGTCTATTCCTTTAACATGATAAAGAACACCAATTCTTACCCTCTTCATTATTTACTAATTATTTATTAGCCTGTAAAGCATTTCTGTGTGGAAGCTAATGTGATTAGTGACCTGACCTTGTTTCCCCCCAGGTTTGCATACGTGGAGTTCAACAGTATTATAGGCAAAAATCTAAAGCAGGACTTCTAGAAAAACCTGGACAGACACAGTTCAGAGTTCATGGACCTTTGTAAAACCAAAAGGGGGTCTCCTAGTCAGCACTCGTTGAACTCTTTGCAGCAAATTAAGGTCAGTAATTATTTGTCTTATTTAACATAACTTGAAGGATGGAAACCAAAAACGGAAATCCTCTCATCATTTCCTCACCCGCAGTTGTTCCAAACCTGTATCAATTTCTTTGTTTTGCTGAAACCAAAGGAAGATATTTTGAAGGAATATTTGTAATCAAACTATTTTGGTGCAGCACTGACTTCCTTAGTATTTATTTTTAGTATGTACATGTAAGTGGTGCATCAAAACAGCTTGGTTTGAAACAAATTTAGGTTGAGTAAATGACAGAATTAATTTTTGGGGGAACTATCCCTTTAGAAGTATTTACTTTAACAATGTAATTTATTTATTTTCTCATATCAGTAATCTGTTATGTATGATAATCTAATATTTAATTTAAATCACATATTCTCATAACAATGCTTAAAATAGATTGATAGTGAGTTTGTTGGCTTTAATAGAATTTCATGTTTTCATGTTTTAAAGTCAGCCCAGCCAACTGAGGTCCGAACCCTTGTTCTTCGGGGACTGCCTATCATGCTCGGAGATGATGATTCTTCTTTCTTCCAGTCATGTTTAGTAAGTAAATCTGTTCTTAAAAGGGATAGTTCACCCAAAAATTATTACCCCATGGTTTACCAGTCCCTCCAGGATTTCGCAGGATTTTTTTGTGATTGTTGCGGCCTAAAATGCCAGATTTTGCGGCAGCTTTTTCAAAAAGTTGCGGGAAAAGTTGCGATTTTTTAAGACAGATTTCACAAACATGTTACGAATTTTTTAAGTGTTCTTTGCAAGCTTACTCCCCCAAAGCACAGGAATTCAAAAATTCGGCTTTCTGCACGCTCTGATCACATGCAGATCGGACAGCAGATAATCGCTGCTTCTTCAGAAGGCTGCAGCACAGTTTCAATTAAGACAAAATCATGTTGTCCCCGTGAAATATTTAGACTTTTAGCATTTTGTTGCCGCGGCGACACGGCTAAGTCTATGTAGGGTAAACACTGGAATAAATGATTGATGAAACTACTGTGTGAAAGCATGAAAAATAGTTTTGTTAACTGCCCCTGTCAAGTTCGATAGCACTATCACCTTTGACCACGCAAGGCCTGCCTGACATCTGACAAAAGGAAACCACCACAGACCTAGTTTTACAAACGTTATGAAGTTTTGTTTCAAAAAGTTAGGAGCACCAAAAAAAAAAAAAAAAATTACGAGCACCCAATTTCTTTTTAGTTATCTGCCGATCTAGATTCTTCATGCCCGATTCTGATTGTTTTACAAGCAAATGGGCTGATTCTGAAAACCTTTTTTATATATTTATTTCATGCCTAAAGCAAGGGACAAGAATGAAGGAAAATGAGTACATGAAAAATGTTTATTTTCCCTATTATAGGTACAGCCATTTAAATTAGAGGCAACCATTGGATTTTTAAACAATTACAGTAGCCTATAAATAACAAAAAACAAACAACACATCTCAAACTTAATCGTGTAGACAATATACTCAGCCATCATCAAAGTAGGCTACTCTTTCACTATTCAAAGTGCAAATAGAGGGATATACTAATAACAGCTTAGATATTTTATATAACCTAATTTGAGCGCTTGGGGAGTCGCTCTGCAAACGCAGGGTATCAAAGTTGCTTTTGAATGTGTGTGCGCGTTTGCCTTTTTGGTTTCGTTTTAACGACCGCACGAAACTCTCGGCGGTGCTGAACGTGCTTTCTAGAGTGCGGATCAGCCGCATTTTTCTGTCTGAACCCGGCCCGCGTCCAACAGAGCAGTAACCAAACCCAACCGGCATTAAGATATGTCCGAGCCCGATCCCAGCCCGACAATTTTTTTCTCATACTAATGACACATGCACTTTTTTGTGAAGAAAGCCCGCTTTTATGAAGCAACTGCAGGAAGGCGTTCGGAAATGTCAACAGATTAGAGCATCAGCGCAACACCGAATATTCGTTCAAACAAATTACTCCCAAACAAGAAATAGCAGCACAGTGAGTAATTACCTACACCTAAAAGGTAGGCTATTTAAATAAAAGACGAACGAAAAAACTAGCGCGGTATTTATATTTTATATTACATATACATTATATATAACGTTTGTGTATATATGTCTATATATAAAATGCATATATTATTTTGAAACCCAAAATAAATGAGTCTCAAACATTATTAACAAACATGTGTGTTTATTTGAACACTTCCGTCAGTGAACAAGCAGCCTACAAAACGCTAAAATAAATCAAATAAATAATACATTTAAATATGTAACTAGCCTAAATAATAATGTTAAATAGGCTATTAAACAAACATTCGTTGCAAAAATGTGTACAACCTCGCCTGGACCTTGTCCGACAGCTCATCAGAATTACTGTCCCGAGGCCGGCTGGACCTTTTTTCTCTTTCCTATTACACAGCTGCTGTTTTTAATAGCAAAGTGATTACATTTATTTTCGTTTATTTAGTTTATAAAGTAAATTTAGAAATATATTTGGAACACTTTTTACTTGTTGAATTCAAGTTTTTGTTTTTTAAAGTAACGACCAAGCGGCAGATTAATTTAGCCGTTTTAAGTAATCACGATTTCAATTAATTTTAGTATATCACAAGTATATCACAATATTAGTTTAATCGTTTAACCTAAATGTGTGCTATATTAGGCGCATATCCAGTCATTTGTGCAGAGAGTGAATGCTGAAGCTGGCTTTGCAGGACATGGAAGTGCCGGTGTGATGTGAAACTTCATTTCTGCTCATAAAGGTTAGAGTAATATATCATCCGGATCTGTAAATAAATCATTTAAATAATTCAAATCAAAAACAAAACTCTTTCATTATGCCTAATTCATGAAGATGCATTTAGGCATTAAAGGGGGTAAAAAATGGTGGTAATTTCGAGCCCTGAATTGCTTTGCGCGGTCTTTCGCAGTGATATTTGCAGGTAATTTGCGGTAAAGTCGCGGTGATTGGATGAAATTGCAAGGCCGCAAATAAATCGCGGGGATTGGCTGAATTTGCGTGAATTGGCGCGATCGCAACATCGCGAATTTCTGGAGGGACTGGTTTACTGACCCTCAAGCCATCCAATCAGAGTTATAATAAAATTTATCCTGGTTCTTCCAAGCTTTTTAATGACAGTGAATGGGGGATGAAATTTTGAATCTCAAAAAATTCCATCCATCCATCCATCATTAAACTGCCAAACAAGGCTCCAGGGGGTTTGTATCAGTTTGTTTAAGAAAATATCCATGTTGGATTAGAATTAGTGTTTTTAAAATAAAATAAAAATTTAGCAGGCATTCTGTTAAACATGCATTGATGATAAACCTTGGATTTCTGATCACAATACTATATTTATACCTCTTTTTTTCACTAGGTATCTGATCATCACAACACTATCCTTGATGTGCCAGTGGGGATCCTATTGGAGGACACTGATCTTCAGTCTTCCAACTCCTTGCATTTGACTTCTTCAATTGGAATAATTCTTGAAGGCCAAGTGGTGATGGACAAAGTGCAGGACCTCCCACAGGCAATCTGACTTCTCTTCGGTCTGATATACCTACTACACCTGAATTAACCAAGATCATTCACCAACAAGTTTGATTTCATCTGGCGTGTACTAATGTCAATGGGACAGAATGCTCTCAAGCCAAGAGTGCAGTCTCTGGCAAACCAACTTTTTGCTTAAGAAACGTCACTGTGATACTTTAACATTCTTTGTTTTGAGTCCCCCCCCCCCCCCTTAATTTACTCCATTATCCATTTTATAAAGAATGTTAATTGTTAAATGCAGAGTTCTACAACTGATGTGTCGTAGTTAATTTGGGATATTGTTACACCTCTGTAGTGTGGTTGTGACAGTAATATTTCCACTACAGTATTGTTTTTGATGTAATTTTGGTGAAATACACAATATGCTGAGTATGTTTTATTTTAGTTTGCTATGTTTACACAAAGCTTAAATAGTCAAATGCAATGTTAACATTAAAATAAATACTTGATACTTGAGTGAAATATATATGTGACCTGGACCACAAAACCGTCGCTGGGGTATATTTGTAACAATAGCCAAAAAACATTGTATGGGTCAAAATTGTTGTTTTTTCTTTTATGCCAAAAATCATTAGGAATTTAAGTAAAGATCAAGTTCCATGAAGATTTTTTGTAAAATTCCTACTGTAAATATATCAAAATGTAATTTTTGATTAGTAATATGCATTGTTAAGAGCTTAATTTGGACAACTTTAAAGGTGCTTTTCTCAGTATTTTGATTTTTTTTGTACCCTCAGATTCCTGATTTTCAAATAGATGTATCTCGGCCAAGTATTGTCCTATCATAACAAACCATACATACATTAAATAACTTATTTATTGAGCTTTCATATGATGTACACATTTCAGTTTTGTAAAATTTAACCTTATTACTGGTTTTGTGGTCCAGGGTCACATGTGCATAGAGTTGTACAATTGATGTACTGCACTAGTTAAACATTTTATACTGTATTTTCATTAATATTTTGACATCTTGTCAATAAAAAAAATCAAAGATTAATTATGCTGTTCATTGTTTTATTTCAGTTCGGTGTGTGCACTAAGAATGCAGTCAAAAATAAGAAAATTGTTACTTTCCATGTTGAGTTAACTTAAATATATAAGTACATTTGAACATAATTGTTTAAGTACATTGAATAAGTACTAAGTTTATTGAACTGAACGATTTAAGTGTAGTCTACAAAACCGTAAAGTTAAATAAACTTAAATATGCAAGTTTTGGGAGACTCCATTACTCAATTAAATTGAGGCAACGAGTTTACTCAATCACTTTAGTCCAGTCAACTTATTAGGGTTTTCAGTGTATGTGACCCTTACACTTCTTCACAATTTGTTTTTTTCAAGTCAAGTCAAGTCAAGTCACCTTTATTTATATAGCGCTTTAAACAATACAGATTGTGTCAAAGCAACTGCACAGTATTTAAACAGAACAATAGTGTGTAAGTAACGCATTATTGTAAATAATCAATTTTCAGTTAAAATACCTAGTAGGCCTGTACATTTTCAAAACGTCACAGATACAACAGAGTCTGTGGAATATACTAAATTATTTGTACTACATTTCGATTGCTGTGCTCCATAATGCATTAAATAACCATGTTCTGCAAAATTCAAACTCATGTTTAACCATTAACAAAACTTGGTGTATTTGCAGCCCATTCTGCATCTTTTGCATTCCATTTTCAAGAAATAAATTTATGTCCAACAGCATAACAGTAAACTAAATTAGATGTGATGTGTAATGTCATTTGTATAGACATTCCTGAAAAAGGAATAAAGCTAAAGAAAAGCAATTTCCCTCATGAATGGCCGCAGAACAAATAGTGATGCATCCCTCCTGAACACAATGAATGCTGAATGTCTGGACATATATGATAAAGATTGTCAGAGATAGACAGAGATAGTGTGATATACTGAAGGTTGCAGCCAAATGAAGAAGTCCTTGATGCTTTTAATATTTTGACATATTGTATAAAATGTGCTTATTTATTTATTTATTTGTTAATTTGTTAATTCATTCATTCATTCATTCATTCATTCATTCATTCATTCATTCATTCATTCATTCTATTGAAATAAGTATTCTGAAGCATAATACAAAATATTAGAGTTACACTTGTATAAAAACTGCACTTATTAAAAGTGCTGTTGTTATTTGTAGGTGTTATTCCTGTTTTGTAAAAGATTTTTGGTTTCTTTAAGAGTCTGATACTCTATAAATAAAGAGTAAATGAGTAAAAAGGGAGAAATATACAAAGTGTTTTGGGGATATTAATGCATTTTAAAAGAGATTATCTGCTGTGTAAAGCTGCATGTTTTTTTTTTTTTTAAAGCTTGTTGGAAAAAGTATACTCCTTGTTGAGAAAAGTATGTAACTAACTGTAAAACAGTAATAAGCTACTGCAGGAAGGCCATACACTTTTAACAGTATTTTGTTCTAATTGTGTACTCCCTGAAACCACCTAAAAACACGTTCATAATGTGTTTTTCTGCCATACACATGTAGGCTCAACAAACAAACTTGCAGCATCTCTGTCTGTCCATGACAATTATAAAAGTCAAAATGAATGGCTATCAAAGGCATACAGTAAAGTACAGTTAGTCTTGCACTCATTTGATAAGGATGTCATCCATATGGCTGGAAGTGTGAAAGACAGTGTGATCATCAGGATGTCAGGGCTGCTAACTGTCACCAGCTGGGTTGAAGACTGAATGTTCCCAGTCACAATAGAGGAGGTCTCTCTCACACCTTGGCCTGTCTGTCAGGATAACAGTGCTTCTATGTCTCGGTGGCATTTTGAATCAGAGACATATTTCTCGCCTCTAATTAGTGTGCAAAGCTCCTTGGGGCAATCAGTGCAAGGTTAATTGGAGCCAGCCGGAAACACCCTGGCGAAAAGCAGAGTAGAGCTGTCTCTCATCATAGATTGTCACCCAAAGGGAGCTCCCCTGAGCACTGCACACGCACCAAAGCTCTTCCCTTATCTCTCATAATAAAAGATCAGAGAGAAACAGTCATTGCAACGTACAACAGCACATCTCTCTCTCTTTATCGCCCTCCTCATCTCTCCTGCACTCATTTCCAGTTTCTCATCCTGTCACATGTGCAATATGTGAATTTGATAGCATGCTCTTCCCTGTAAAATGGTAAATGTTTTAATTAATTTTAATTAAAAACTACTATTTTAAAGAAGCATTGCATTAGTAAATTCATAATTGATTAAGCATTGTCTCTACAGTGTTATTAAGTGTGTGATCATAGTTACGCAATATTGTTTATAGTACAATATATGTTTTTGTTCTCTCTAAAGGCTGGTCGTGGTAGAAGATCACTAAATTCTAAAATTTCAAAAAAAAAAATTATTAACAGTAACTTTGTTGTGTGTTTTTATTATTTTTATTAGTTTTTGTTGTTATATGTATATCGTTTTTTATTTATTTCTGTTGCAGTTTTAGGTATTTAAGTACATAAAGTTAAACAAAATGGAAACTGGTTAAAATAAAGTGAGTTTTATTTTGTTTCAGTTAAAATGTATTTTATTTAAAGTATAAATTTTAAAATATTTTTTGTTTTAGTTTGCTACAACAACCCTACATCATTTTCCTGAATCAATTCCCTTTTTACTTATGTATTACAAATGTACAAAACTATAAAAAGAAATTAACCTTAGGGCAACTCAGAGATGTGAGCAGTGACATTCTTCTGTTTGATGGACATCTATATAATTAAAACACTGAGAATGATTCAACTGCACAAACTGCACACTTGCATCATCATGAGGTTTAAGGTTGTTTCTGTAAGAGAGTGCACCAGAGAGATATTTTCCCATGACATACATTCATCTACGTTTCCCTGACTTAAGAGATAAATCTTAAAATGCTAATTACATGCTTAAGACTTTGCCATTAGATATTCATCCATATTTACAGATCACTGTAAACTACCCAATACAAGATTCTTATGTTGACTGTATATCTTGTATTTAGCCTATGTGCTACATTGCTAGACACAATTAGATGGCTTGATAAAGGGCTTTTTTTATTTGATTACCTTGTTTAGCTTTTTACCCCACCAGCACTTTTGATCATTTTCACAAGTTTAATGGGCCCCAGAATATTTTGTTGTAGGAATATCTGAACATGCAATATGCCAAAACAAAGAACAGAGCTTCGTGCAATCTTCATGTAGAACTTCTAGAACGATGCAATTATTTTTATTTATTTTTTTGTCAACACTGCATGTTTCATGAAAAAAGTGACATTTTGTACAAAAAGCTGAGAAAATTGCATTTTTGTAAAAGACTACATCTAGATCAAATTCAGAGTGAAAACAGATGGAAGCTTGCACAGTCCTATACTATGTCCTGGATCTACATTTTATTCTGTAACACTTTTCCGACAAGGAAGGTTTGTAACACTGCTTTCCAATGAAATTTGTTTCATAAAGATTCACAAAATGTTTCACAACAAAGGTCTCGTTTTACAAACCACTCTAACTTAAAAAGAATAGTAAAGTCCACGCCACAACTAATGATAATGGACAGATGAGCAATATCATTGGAATCAATTTTAGAACAATTCTTTTCTCAGCTGAAAAAACATTGACAATCAGAATCCATCCTGCTTGAAAGAGCTTTAGCATTTAAAGCAGCAGACTACATAACTGCAGTGTGCACTTAGAATGAACAAATGTTATTATGCGTGGCCGTAGACAGTAATATAGTTATTTTTATAGTCATCCTTAATCAAGCCTTAACTCTCTGTAACCTCCACACTGTCAGATATGGAGACAGCTAGCGACAGTATGTATGCAAGGGATAAATTCTTCCCTTATTTTACTATTTTTAGCTGAGCAGAATGTTCTCACACACAATCTTAGAAACACGTTTCCAAACATCAAGTTCGTTCAGGCACACAAGTACATAAGAGTACATAAGAGGCCCTCTACGGGCTGAACACAGCATTCACACACACTCTACATTTCACTGTAAGTCCACCCCCATTCTGTCTCTAGTGGCACTTTTTTGCATTGTTACTCAACTAGCTGCTATGATGATAATCTATATGTAAAGCAGAGTAAACTAAAAACATGATAGCTTAGCCTCTTGCATCCTATAATATATAAGCAGTTGATGCTCATTCAAAATCTTTGCCTTTTTTTAGAATGAATTTGCATGTTGTGACTGGGATGTTGGCAGTAAGTTAAAATTAATACCACTTTCACTTTTAGGTCCTCTTGTTGATGCTCTGTTAACAGATAACATTAGCATTTTCACACATTAACACTTTGTTAGTGACAGGCACACATCGTGTTCACTGCGTGTGCAGGCTGACCCATGGCCCTGTCCTGACACGCGACTATGGTTTACCACTAATGAGCTGAGTGCCACTAGGGGCCAGGCAGTGGACATTTTTGCTTTAATCTCTAAATCATGTGAGGGGAAGTACATGCCTCAGAGGAGATGGAGCGCAGTCTGGCATAATGTCTTGAAGATCTTTTTGATAAGAGCAGCACATGGTTCTGAAAGAAACAATTAAATGTGCTAATATTTTTTGTGACACCATCAATTTGATCAATGATATCCGATTATTTAACTAATTATTCTTCTGGATTACATTTGCAATCTTGTTTTTTTTTTTTTTTTTTTTTTTTTTGGGGGGGGGGGGGGGGTCATGTAATAAAACAAAAATGTATTATTACACACTAATAATACACTATTTGGCAGACACTTTTATCATTTCTCATATAATTTACTGTCATGTATATACAAAATCACATGATAAACACATTTAAAATAAAGACAATTTAACACATTTTGACTTCTTGGTGCGATTGAGAGATGCCAGAGCAATTTTAACAGGAGTAAGGTAAGCATCCTCCTTCCAAAACCTTTGTGTAAAATTACTAATATCGCAAGTATGTCCTTTCGTGGTCAATGTTTATCAGGCTTAATATCACAGTAACCTTTCATTCATGCCCAATGAGGCACTTTGCTGTGCTTTTCACATTGGTCCACTATTTGCATAGGCTTAGCCCTCATGAGTAGCAGAGCATTACACTGCCTGTAGCCTTCTAAACGATACTCTAACAATCAAGCAAGCACCATGCTGAGGTGGCCTATAATGGAGGCACAATTATCTACTCCAAACAGTGAGGCAGAGAAACAGAAAAGAGAAAGAGAGAGAGAAAGAGAGGGAGAGAGAGAGGGAGAGAGAATCATTGAGTATTGTGCTTCATGGCTCATTTTGCACATTCATCCTGCAAATCTGAATGAATTGATTCCAATTTGCCTCCTCACTTAATAGTAACTGATTAACTGTTGGCGTAACTAAGCTGCTTAAGTTAACTCTTACACTTTTATCACCAGGGGATTGAGCACAATAGATTTTCTACATTTGTAATATTATATAAATGAACCTTAACGGTCAGCTTTCAAACCCCAGAGGTTTCTTTATAGAGATTTTATAGTTTAAATGTCCAGTAAAATAAGCATAAATACATAGTTAATTAACATACAAGGCAAGTATTAAGACGATTTGAAGATTTGAAGTTAAAGTCATGCCACTGAAAGTGTGGCTACAGACTATTTTTCTGGTTTTACAGAGGTCAGTAAAATTACCATTTTCTTATTATTTTCATACTATACAACAACAAGAAACCCCTATTAGAACAGACTTTTCTTTGTATTTCTGTATATAGAGTTATAACATTATTATAACTGTAATAGATATTTATAACTTTTGAAAGTAGTTTAAAAAAATCTATTATAGCTATGCACACCTATCACACCTCAATGTAAAGGAATTCAAAGCAAATTCTGTCCTAATATAGGTGTTCTGTTGTTGTTGTATAGTATAGTATAGTATAGGGATACTCTTTAAGTGCACACACTGTTGATTTGTAAACACCAGAGAGCTCTATAATATCTGAAGAAAGCTCTCCACATTCCAAATAATGCCAAAAGTATGTGATTTGAAATCCGCCATCTTTTCGTATGGCAGAACAGAACTTTTTTGAGTCAATCACCTCATAAATGCCATGTATATAATCCTGCAACAAAGGCACATAAATATTGGCTTATGACATCACAAGAATGTTCAGAGTTCCAAACCCTTTACTTGCAAACTATCAGCTATGTATATAATATAAAATGTAACCATTTAACTGCATTTAACCATTAAAAAAAAACTGAATTAGAATGGTATATTTCCTAACTAATCATATTTGTAATTTCATCTGGGGGACCGGATGTTTGCATCTTTAAAATGAAATAATATGTGGGTGTGAGAGGAGTGCTGCTGATCATTAATGCTGTAAATATTTTTCATAAACAACTATACTTCTGCATTAATAAACATTTTATGCTATTAATTTTAAAATAATAATTATTTATAATGACTAATTTATTGGTTATTTAGTATGTAGTATGTGTAGAGTAGAACCATTTTAACATTGCAATGTATAAAGTTATAGTTATATAATGATCTATATATGAATTCTACATAACTATAATATTCAAATAATAAATATTAATGAATAATAATGGTAACCATTTACATTTACTACACAGGGTACATGCATTGCATGCAGTGTAATTCTATGCACTGAACAGTTAAGAGGTACCTTGTCTCCCTCTGGCTGATGAGCCTGTGACAGACCCCCACTATGCTGCTGACCAATCAATAACTAGTCCTACCCAGCAACTTTAAGAAAAGATCTCTGAATTCCCACTATCCTTAATGTTGCTGACCCTAAAGAAAATTCAATTTTCCTTCCCATCAACAATGACAGTGATTTCTGCCCCACCAGCCATTTCCTTCCTTGCTGAATACAAGCACAAAATTGCATCCACAAATGAAAAAAAAAAAAAAAAAAAAATATATATATATATATATATATATATATATATATGTGTGTGTGTGTGTGTGTGTGTGACCCTGGACCACAAAACCAGTCATAAGGTTAAATTTTATAAAACTGAGATGTATACATCATATGAAAGCTCAATAAATAAGCTTTCTATTGATGTATTGTTTGTTAGGATATATTTGTCCGAGACACATCTATTTGAAAATCTGGAATCTGAGAGTGCAAAACATCTAAATACTGAGAAAATCACCTTTAAAGTTGTCCAAATTAAGTTCTTAACAATGCATATTACTAATCAAAAATTACATTTTGATATATGTACAGTAGGAATTTTACAAAAAATCTTCAAGGAACATGATCTTTACTTAATTTCCTAATGATTTTTGGCATAAAAGAAAAATCAATAATTTTGACCCATGCAAAGTATTTTTGGATATTGCTACAAAT